>NC_056526.1:78321155-78413526 GCF_019175285.1 Sceloporus undulatus | reverse complement strand
TTCTTTAGTGAGGAGTTTCTGGTTCATCATGGTAACTCCCATGAATAGAAGTCCTTTTGTTCACAGAATGGCCTATGACAAAGTTCTTATATTTGCCAACAACTGGAATTGGTAAAGTTGCAATGTATACATCATAGAAGTCATAGGATAGTCATGCCCCATGATTTTTAAAAAAACAACTACATTTACTTATAACTCATAGTCTTTAATTTACTTCTGTTTTAGAATACATGTTTTGGATACCATCACTGAGTCTTTTCTACAGTCTCAAAATGTAAGGGTTTTAGTTCTTCTTCCTCTGCAACTTCTCTTAAATGCATCTCTAGTTTTAAAGATTTGATTGTACATTTTGGAAGCAGAAGCACTGCATACTGATACGAAAGTCAGAAAATCCTGTTTGCAAAATTGCTGACAATCTGGCAACTTAATTAAGGAATAAATATGGCCATATTTAGATATTAATTACCCAGCTGTAGAAAGTGGATGACATCCAACAGAATGATCTTGACAGTTCTTTTCCTTGCTATAAAATTCATATCAGAAATGGAGATTCCTGTGTTTATTTTTTGATTTTTTTTAAAAAAAATTACTCTCTCAAATACTTTGTTAAATATGAAGAATATTTACAAGAATGTTTGTTAAATTCTTCAGAAATAAATGGAAAGAATTAATACCTCTATTGGCAGCATAGTCTGCCTGCCTGTTTAAAGTGAGGTGCTTGTCTGAAGGCAAAAGAACTGAAAACCCTTGTTCAGTACCATAAACTTAGGCCCTGTTCAGACCATCCTGAAAGGCAGGCCTGCAGGCAGAGTCAGGGTGTAGCATCCTGATGACGCCCAACTCTGCCCCTCAGGGCACCCTAATGATGCATGCCACTTCACATGGCATGCACCATCATGACATGTCTCCAGCTCTGCGTCCAGATGATGTAGTGCCAAAGGGACGCCATATAGCTGTGCCGCTGTGGCTATGGCACCTTTTTGAGGGCACAAAAACAAGCTGGTTTTGATGGGGTTTTTTTGCACCCTTAAAAGGTTGGGTCGGGGCCGCAGCATGAGGTTGTCATGGCCCTGATCCAGCTGAAAAAGGGGTGGATGAAGGCTGTTCAGGGCTGTTTGTACAGCTCCTTATTAGAATGAACTGGGGTTTTAAAGAATACTGTTGTTATGTGCACACCTTCCCCAGCGAGTTGGTAACTGATTAGAAAGCTACAATTAAGTTACCAGGATTTTGTCTTCTATTCACATTTACGTCATGTAACAAGAGCCACTCTTTAGAAGAAAGACACAGACCATGGCCAGCACAGCAAATTGGGTAACTGTCAGCATTTAGGACTTTTCCACATGTGAAAAGAAAGGCAAAACTGATTGAGAGAGCAGCAGATGTCTCTGTGCTTCTCCACAAACCCTCATAGCACTTCTGTTTTCTTCATGAGGGGACACAGTTGTCAAAATGTACCTTTGGCCGAACTGATTTTTCCTCTTCAGCAAAAGGCATACTTTGACCATTGTCTCCCCTCAAGAAGAAAACAGAAGTGGCATGGTGTCATATAGAACAGCATGAAGGAAGCTGCAACTCACCTGATCAGTTTTGCCTTTCATTTATCATGTGGTAAAGCCCTAAGTGATTATCTGTTGGAATGCAAACAGAATAGTAGTAAGACACTTCATGGTCTGGTCCCTGGATATGGTGAGATGACTCTGGAGTGCACTGTTATTGCTAGTAAACAGGTTCAAATCTCTGTTGGTGGTGTGTGTTCACTGTTTTCCTCCCCTGGTTTAGTTAAGTCATCCTTGACACAAGCTCCTTTGATGGATAATTTGTTTCAAGAATTGAGGTCAGGATTCAATGAAAAGTTACACAAATTATCCCTTCAGGTAGGGGAGGGACCCCAGGCAGGAGAGCCAGGTCAGGCCTTTGGGTTGTCCCCAAGAAGTGCTAGCAGAAACTAGTAACTGGTGTGGTCCTGGGTTCAGAACTGGTAGGGATGAGAGATTGCCTCTGTATAGTTGTCCTGGTTTCAAAGGTAGCCAGACAAATTTCCTCTCTTAGCTTGTACCTGCCTTCATGAGGATAAAATAGCCTGTTTGGCCAAGCTCTGATGGTCCAAACATTCCATTGTCAAGTTGTCCCTTGAATGTCTGACCTACCTCTTATTTAGTTCCATTTCTCTTAAAGAGAGGGAAGCCAGTAAACATATCCTAGTTCTGTCTAAACTGCTGGCTACCCAGGATTCCCAGTCCTCTCTTCAGAAAGTCAACATTTAAAGTCTTTCTGGACAGTATTTCAAGGTTTGTTTGCTTGTTTGTTTGTTTTTCTGAATCACTGGGATGAGGAACAACCACCAGGTACTGGGAAATCTGTCATTTTCACTTTCTCACATATCACTTTCTCACACTTCTCACATTTTAGCAAACTTTGATCAAAAACAAATGGAAATGAAGGTGTGGGACAGGCCTTTTTCCCTCCAGAGGGATGCCGCAGCTGCCAGACAGTGCAGCATCCATCTGGACTAAAAAGAACCCAGAAAAACTGGGTTCTTTTTATGCTGCCAGGTGGATGTAATGAGTGCACCCATAGTGCACTCGTTATGTAAGCGATGTGCAGTGATGTGCGGATGCTGCGCATTGCTTACGTAAAAATGGCAGCAAATGTATGGATGTGACATCACCATTACTACACTGCAGTGCCGTGCTAGGGTTAGGACTGTGTGATTGGTGCGCGGTCTATAACCATAAAACCGGCGCCAGCACGGTGCATTTGGCTTGTCTGTTCCGGGCCAAGTTGTAACCCATCCCTTGTCCCATCTCAAATATTTCACTGATAACTGTCAAGTAAAGTAAAATATTGGCCTGAACAAAGGTTGGGATTTACCTATGTGTCAACTCACCATTAAACAGTTGATTTAATGACTCTACTATAATTAGGACAAACAATTAGAATCCAGAACATTATACTTTAATGAAAATGACTGTGTGTGTGTGTGTGTGTGTGTGTGTTTCAAGTCATTTTCATTAAAACAGAATACTGTATTTGTTTGCCCAAGTTAGAACAATCTGCTTTATAAGGCAGGCAGGCAAGTGTGTGTGTGTGTTTGTGTACTTGTGTATGTGTTTGTGCACATATATGTCTGCATGATTGCTAAGGCTGAAAGGAAGCTTCAATTTCTTGTGTTTCTTGGCATAAATCAACAACTGTCTTGTTTTTCACACAACTCTCTGAATCTGTGGTACCTTTATTGGCCAATCAAAATGCACAATATACTTGGTGCAAGCTTTCAAAATTCTTCATCAGGCAAGGTGTGACAAACCAAACAGGAGAAAACAAACAAACAAACAACTGGAGATGCTAGTTAGATGCCTGCATGTTGTTTCAGTCCTTAGTAAAGATGTTGTGATGGAGAGGATATCTTTTGCAGGCAAGCTCCTCCCTGCAAAAAATAACCTCCACATCATAACATCTTTACTAAGGACTGAAACAATATGCAGGCATCTGACTAACATCCCCAATTGTTTCTTCCCCTCCTGCTTGGCTTGTAATATCTTGCCTGATGAAGAAGCCCGTGGAGCTTCAAAAACTTGCAACAAGTATATTTTGCATTTTGGTTGGCCAATAAAAGTATCGTTGATGGATTTTTGTTTGTGTTTGTTAAAAGGCTAACCTAGCTACCCCTGAATGTTCTCTGAACTTTTGAACATGCTCATATGGTTTTGATGCTGTTCTTAACTATCTCCATTCACATCACTGCCCCTTTACATATCTCCCTTCATAAAGTAAAGGTAATTTAATGATATAATGAATACTTGAAAACAAATAGTGATGGTTGAAGAAAAGTAATATAGCAATGTTACAGTATTACTAAGCTAAGAGAACAGCATTAAAGCAACATGAATGTTCACCACTGAGTCATTTTGGAGAAGTAATATATTCAGTGTCATTTCATGGATTAATTTAGAGGCAAGTATCTCAACATTAGCAAAATTATACTGTATTTGATGCATTACTAATACAGTCAAGGAATAAAAAAAAAAGGCAAGCATTGGCTGAGCTCATTACTCAGTGTTACTGAGCCAGTGGCACAGTTTAGTATCACTGAGCATTTGCAGAAAAGTATACCATCTAATGATAGATCACAAAATTATAGAACCATAGACTTGGAAGGATGTTAAGGGTAAACTAGTCCAAACTCCTATCAGAGAAGCAATTCAACTTTGAAGAAGAGCATCCCATCACCTTCCAAGATAATCTTTTCCACACTGAGAAGCACTTACTGTCAAATTCTTCCTAAGGTGCATCTTCACAGTTTGACCACTTTAAGTACTGTAGCTCCATCCTATGGAATCCTGGGATTTGTAGCTTTGTAAGGCATTTAGCCGTCTCTACCAAAGAATGCTGCTTCTTCACAAAACTACAAAACCCAGGATTCTGTAGTTTAGAGTCATGGCAGTTAACATGACAATCCTTTAAAGGATATTTAAACTTATTTTCCAAAGATGTTCACCAGAATCCTGTTGAGGCATTGCATGCTTGTAAGTGGACTTATGTGTATGAGGAAAATGATTGCAAAGATGTGCAGCATTTGTATTTAGTGCAGGGCTGCTGTTTCATAACTGTGTAGCAGAGCTGGCAAAGGGACTAATGCACAATGAGACACTAACTACAGCTTTATCACACAGAAAATCCATGCTGAGATAGACACAGGTTGTAACCGTCTGGAATGGATATTATCACATGGCTGGGAGCCCAGGCAGCAGGCAGCCTATATCCAACCTGGGCTTCTCTGGCAGCTTTTATTGAATGGGATTTTTCCATTCTTGAAAAATGCTGAAGGAGCCCGGGTTGGATATAGACTGCCTACTGCCTGGGCTCCTGGTTGTGTGATAAGATCCATCGTAGATGGTTACAACTAGCATCTATCCTGGCATGGATTTCCTATGCAGTCATCTCAAGGGGGCTCAAGTGTGCAGCAGGCACTCCCAATGTGCGGACATAACCCGTAATCTTTGCAATGCAGAAACCAGGTTTTATAGCCTCTCTGTTACTTAGTTAAGTACACACAAATTTACATTGCAAAAAAAGACAAACAAAATTCCAGACATTGTGTCCAGCCTAAACATATTGAGCACTGTCAATGCTTCTTCACAGGATTTGGTTGCCAGACCCTTTACCAACTTGTTTGTCTTTCTCTGGTTGTCCTCCATCTTGTCGATGTTCTTCTTATACTATGAAGGCCAGAACAGTGGTCTAGATGAGGTCTGACCAAATCAGAAGAGAGAGGTGTTCTTACTTTCGTCGATCTGAACATTTTGCTGATGGAGCCTAGAATTTTACTGGTGTTGGTGTTGACACACCACACTCCTGTGGTTCAGAGCCCATGACCTTCACTTGATCCTGGTGTAGCCCTCAACCACTTTCTACTGCAGACTGGACAATCACCTGTAGGAGAGTGGCAGGAAATCTCTGGATGTGGAATCTTTTTGCAGCACTGAAATAGCCTTTTCATTCAAGACTAGTGATCCTGAAATGGAGACTGCTGTTTCTTTGCTGCTAGCAGTAGTGTTGGAACAATGACTTCAGTAAGCATCACTTGGAGCTGGAAGACTTTCACTTTCCTTTATCCCAGCAACCCCTATATCTCATGGTCAGAGTGAAGGAAGCATTATGTGGATATATGTGTGTTTATCTGAGCATGCCATTCTCTAAGTGAAGTCATATAGGTTAAAAATTTGTGATTCATTTGGTGAGAAACCATGGGAGAAGTAATCAGTAGCAACAATGTTCCATGCCCTTCTGCGTCTGGACAGTGGTATAGATTAGACCAAGAGGAAAAGCCCAGTTGAAGATGTCAAAGAAGATTATGTTTTGTGAAAGGCTTCCCCATAATCAAGAATGGCATTAAATAAAAAGACATCACTTCCAAGATTCTTGGAATTTTGGAACATTTGTTCCAACAAAATCCTTGGAAGATTTATAAGTCATCCATAATTCTTTTTAAAAGAGCAGTTGGGGCATGTAGAATCAGGATTAAACATGCAACATGCAGAAGACATGCACATGGAACAGGAACACCACTGGAAGGTCTCTGCTGTGTAGCTCTGTGCAAGCTGCAAAGGAAAAATCCTCCCATGCAGAAGCTGCTGGCTGATAAATAACTGCTGAACTGCCGAGTTCTCACAAACAGGACTTTAATCTTTGGTTCCGATATTTACAAATAGACTATCAAAGTGCTTCGCCAGACTCCTATATACAAACACCACCACAATGAGCATTCAGCTCACACTCTTATATGCAGTTCTCCTCTTGGGGTTTTGAGCCCTTCCCCCTCCTGGGATATCACCCAGTTTCCTGTCACCTGACAGCTGTGATTCTGCAGAACTGAAGCCTGCTGACTTCACCTCCTGTCCCTCCATCATCAGCTTCCTGTGACTCAAGACTTTCCAAATGTTGAGTCATCATGACAGCCACCTGAACTCAGGTTACCTTGTCATTTTTTTCCCAGTTCTAGGTTACAGTCACATCTCTGACATTTTCTGTCCAGAGTGCTCTGTACTCTGACAGCGTATATGGGGAAAATTAACTGATTTGAAATGTGGTCCTGGAGAAGGGAGCTAAGAATACTGTGGACAGCCAAAAAGACAAACAATTGTCTTTTGTGTGTACCTGGGTTCCATCTCACATGATGACATAATAGGTCCTAGAACAAATCAAGCCTGAACTCTCCTTGAAAGCCAAAATGACTAAATTGGGATGAACACACCTTGAGAAGACACAACTTATTAAAATAGACAATAATGCTAGGAAAGGTGGGAGATAGTAGAAAGAGAGGAAGACCATATGCCAGATGGTGAGACTCATAAGTCTGAGGTCTGAGTGCAGGATCTGAGCAGAGAAGTTGAGAATAGGGGGTTATGAAGAGGTCTCATTCACAGGATTGCCATGAGTCATAGTCTACTCAAAGACAGTTAACAAGAACAAAGTGTATTTAAAAATCACATACAGAGTACCCAATAATTCCTTAATTTTGGCATGCAATCAAGTATCCAATATTTGCTTTGTTACATTTGTTTCCTTCCTCCAGATTTCTGAGGAAATTGGTTTCACCTAGTTACATGCCTGAGGCAAGTTAATGAGCTTCAAAGCTGAGAGCGGATTTGGACCTGGGATACTATGTGTCCTTTGTAGCCAAACCGAATACTCTGGTCATGGCATAGCAGTGAAATTTCACATGTCTGACATTGCTCTGATCTGTACATACTGTAGGGGATTTAGTGAAGCTGTACCTGAGTTCCATCACACATGATGACACTGAATGGGAACTGAATTAGCACACTGAGATCTGAGAGCAAATGAACAAACATTCTCCCTGAAGGTTGGAGAAAACTCATTTTTAATTGTCTGGAAAACAGGATATCTGCACGGACTCTTGCCAAAGGTAGTGTGAGCTTTGTTCATTATGTTATATTAAAATTCTGCAATGACTACTAGTCCCAAACCCAGTCTAGAACCGTGCCACAAACCCTGTCGCTGCTCCTGTGCAATGCCAGGTCGGTCAACAACAAGACCCAAATCCTCCAGGATCTACTGGAGGATTCTAAGTGTGACCTGGCTTGCATTACCGAGACCTGGCTGGGGCCTGAAGGGGATGCTGTGTGGGCTCAGGCCCTGCCTGCTGGGTTCTCAGTGAAGGACCAGCGCAGGTTAGGTGGGCGGGGGGTGTGTGGCCTTGATACATAGGAACACCGTGTCCCTCACCAGGAACCACATCCGACAGACCTCCTATATCGAGTGTATTTACCTGACCCTAAAGGCTAGGGACAGTCTAGGGATTCTGTTAGTGTATCGGCCACCCCGTGCATTAGCGGACTCCCTTAACGAGCTGACACAGCTGGTCGCTGAGCTGATGTTGGAGACGCCCAGGCTTCTTGTCCTGGGCGACTTCAACATCTCCCTCACGGCCAGCTATGTTCCATCCGGTGCGGCTCGGGAATTCATGGATACCATGGCGGCCATGGGCCTGTCCCAGCTGATACAGGGTCCTACGCATTGTGCGGGTAATACTCTCGATTTGGTCTTCTGTTCGGAGGCGGAAAATCCGTGGATGGAAATAGTTAATGTTTCCCTCCTGTTATGGACGGATCATTTCCTGGTAGAGGTGAAAGTCAAGGCCTCTACCCAGATCCCCCCCGGGGGTGGTGGACCTATTAGGATGGTCCACCCTCGAAGGCTGATGGAACCTGAGAGGTTGCAAGAAGCCTTAGAGGGGCTCACGGTTGGAAATGACGGCGACTCTGTTGATGCCCTAATCGGTATTTGGAATACCAGTCTTTCGAGGGCTATACACAGTATCGCTCCCAAGCGCCCTCTCAGGCCCGCTTCCAAACGTAAGCCCTGGTATACGGAAGATCTCCGGGCAAGGAAGCAGGTTCTGCGACGGCTAGAGTACCGTTGACGGAAACACCTTTGCTTAGACGACAAGGCTCTCCTAGACCAACTATTAAAGGACTACGGAGAGGCAATACGAGCAACAAAGAACTCGTTCTATGGTGCTCCTATTGCGTCCGCTGAGTCGCGTCCGGCAGAGTTGTTCAGGGTGGTCAGGGAGCTAACTCAGCTCCCTCCCGCCCTGAACCAGATCCTTGAACCTTCTAAGGCCTGCTGTGACCTGTTTAACGACTTTTTTGTGGATAAAACCTCTCGTATAAGCGAAGGTCTGAACGCCGACATTATAGGAGAACCTAGAGTAGAAGTGTCCAGAGCCTCTGTGGACTGTGTTAAACTGGATCAGTTTGAGTTGGTGAGTACCGAGGATGTGGACAAGATCCTCGGAAGTGTTTGGAAGACGACCTGCTCTCTTGATCCCTGTCCCTCGTGGTTAGCGGCCCAGGGGGGACCGGCGGTAACATTGTTGTTACGCCGGATAATTAACACATCTTTGAGGGATGGGCTATTTCCATTGGATCTTAAATTGGCCATTGTAAAACCGATCCTAAAAAAGCCCTCCCTCGACCCCCTGGTTCATAATAATTATCGGCCTGTTTCGCTGCTACCATTTTTGGGAAAGGTGATCGAGAGAGCGGTTGCGATCCAGCTTCAGGTGGTCTTGGATGAAACGGATTATCTGGACCCATTTCAAACTGGCTTCCGGGCGGGTTACGGGGTTGAGACGGCCATGGTCGCCCTAGTCGATGATCTCCGTCTGAGCGTCGACAGGGGAAGCGTGTCCCTGTTGGTGCTCTTGGACATCTCAGCGGCTTTCGATACCATAGACCATGGTATCCTTCTGGGATGCCTGGCAGAGGTGGGGATCGGGGGCACTGCGCTCCAGTGGTTCCGGTCCTACCTCTCCGGGAGGTCCCAGATGGTGCAGCTGGGAGACGTGTGCTCTGATGAGAGGCCCCTAAAAACTGGGGTCCCTCAAGGAGCCATTCTGTCTCCCATGCTATTTAACATTTACATGAAACCGCTGGGAGAGATCATTCGGAGACATGGGGCGCGGGGTTATCAGTACGCTGATGACACCCAAATCATTTTCTCTATGTCTCCGACTGATGCAGTAACTGGGGATGGCGTCTCTCCTCTCGTGGCCTGTCTAGAGTCAGTAATGGGCTGGATGAGGGAAAACCGACTCAAATTGAATCCAGAGAAAACAGAGGTACTAGTGATAGGTTCTCCTGGTCCAGGAATGACGGTGGTTCCACCTGTCCTGAACGGGGCCACGCTCCCCGTGAAGGACTCCGTGCGCAGTCTGGGGGTGCTTCTTGACTCGTCGCTTCACCTGACTGCTCAGGTGAATGCGACGGTCAAGAGCACCTGTTATCAGCTTCGGCTGATCCGCCAGCTGCGCCCATACCTGGCCCAGAGGGACCTAGAAACTGTTGTACATGCTCTGGTAACTTCGAGACTGGATTTCTGCAATGTACTCTACATGGGGCAACCCTTATACCAAACTCGGAAGCTGCAAATGGTGCAGAATATGGCAGCCCGGCTGGTCACTGGTGCTCCCAGGGCCAGCCATATAACACCGGTTTTAAAAGATCTTCATTGGCTGCCCATCCGCTTCCGAGCTCAATATAAGGCGTTGGTAATTACCTATAAAGCCCTAAATGGCTTGGGCCCAGGATACCTAAAGGACCGCCTCTCCCCTTACATTCCACCTCGCACCCTCAGAACATCTGGGCAGCAGCTACTGAAGGTGCCTGGGGCTAGGTTCGCCTCCACGTCACGGAGGACATTCTCCATAGCTGCCCCAGCCCTTTGGAATGCGCTGCCCACAGAGCTCCGCTCGTCTACTACCCTGGCCCAATTTAGGAAGGACCTTAAAACCTTCCTATTCCAACAGGCATTCCCCGAATAAAAATCCTGTGGGCCTCCCTCCTCTTTCCGTGGCCAAGAGGTTGGGCTATGGGGCTTTTTTGCTTGTTTTCTTGATTTTATTGTTGTCTATTTTAATCTGATTGTTTCTGTGTTTTTAATCTGATGTAAGCCGCCCTGATCGTAGGAAGGGTGGCATATAAATAAAATTTTTATTATTTATTTATTAGAATTGTTCAGTGCACACAGTTCTACATGATCTGACTTTCCATTTCATTTAAATACAGGAAGGTATTAGCTAGTATGCTTGTACAAATGCAGCATGAAGTGTATGAATAAGATGATATGTTTTAAGTAGGGATGGAAAGAATATTCACTATTCAAATCTCAGATGAAAGGGGCATCTAGGACAGAAAATAATGTTTGCAGTTAAAGACTTATTTGGTACAACACACACAAAGACAAGAATATGTGTGTGTGTGTAAAAATAGCATTTTCTGCATGGAAATTTTGTTTCCTTAAAGTATCATTTATTTTCTTAAAATATCTCATGGATACATACCAAAGGTATTTTGGAATTGTCCTGTGTATGTCTTAGAAAGGAGAAATAATTGACAAGGTTGGTAATCTACATTGATTTCCTTATATTTCAGTTCACCAGCTGTTTCCAAGGACAAGTATGGAAACAGATTAATTTGTTTTCTTCATTCTCCCAAAAAAACCTTACTGAGGGTTAATGGGACCTGAATTTCTCAATGAAGCTTAACTATTGTTACAAAACATTCGCTACAACTGAGCCTTATAAAGATGTGAGTCACTTTCTGTTCTTATTAACATTTCACTTATTCCTTGAGGCTACAAGGATCCATTGGATTCCAGCACCTGTACCTCTTTAATTTATATCACTTCACAAAATCTTATGTTGCTACATATGTTCTGTTCACAGCAAGATACATGCTGTACATCTGCTGACTCTTGATGCCACCTTGAGTACTGGCTTAACAAGGTGCTGAAATTGCAAAGGTGACAATTCAGGTCTTTCAGTGAATGTTGTTAACAAACAGGAAATGGAAACCTGGAAAAGAGAGAGCAGAGAAAGTGTTCCCTTCAGGTCAAATGACTCCCAAAATAGCAGAAATACCAATTTAATGAAGCCTGCATTATTAAAGCCTGATTGGATAGTACATGAGCCACTCTATTATCTAGTTTGCTATGCCCAGTTGTGTGGTTGCACATCAGTCTTGACCAGATTTGGGAAAGGACTGGAATGACAGTGCCTGCACTCTACAAAATACTCCCCAGTGAGGCAGGTAGGAGAGAAAGGTCTCCAAAGATTCATTCTTTTTTTCCATTTCTAGTGTGTGATTCAAATCTATTTTGTAGAGAATTCCCTATGTAGTAATTATTTAATGGTTCAAATACCCCCAAAGGAACCAGAACTCATCTGATCATGGAAGTTAAGCAGGGACATAGAATCATAGAGAGTTGGAAGAGACCTTAAGAGCCATCCAGTCTAATCCAATGCCATGCAGGATATACAATCAGTGCACCTCTGACAGATGGCCATCCAACCTCTGCTTAAAAACTTCTGAAGAAGGCAACTTCACCACACTCCAAGGCAGCATATTTCACTGTTGAGCAGCTATTAATGATAAAGGTAGTTCCTTGACATGAATGTCTAGACTAGATCCCATCTGGTCATGGAATCTAAGAAGGGTCATAGAATCATAGAATTAGAGTTGGAAGACACCTCAAGAGGAGCCCTGGTGGTGCAGTGGTTAAATGCCTGTACTGCAGACACTCACTCACAAACCATAAGGTTGTGAGTTTAATACCAGCTCAGGGACTCAAACTTGACTCAGGCTTGCATCATTCCGGGGTCACTAAA
This sequence comes from Sceloporus undulatus, assembly GCF_019175285.1. NCBI lineage: Eukaryota > Metazoa > Chordata > Lepidosauria > Squamata > Phrynosomatidae > Sceloporus > Sceloporus undulatus. Next base: position 78,401,327 of record NC_056526.1, on the reverse strand, counting down.
ATGAATACCCAGCTTGTTAAGGGCATTTAGCTTATACTTTGTAAACCACTTATTAGGGACTCCACCGAATGCTGTTACCTTCCCGCTGAAGTGGTGGTACCTATCTACTTACATGTCCATGCTTTTGAACTGCTAGGTTGGCAGAAACTGGGACTAGTGACAGGAACTCACCCCATCATGCAGCACTTGGGCCTTGAACTGCTAACTTTCTGATCTTCCAATCATCGGAATTGGCACCTTAACAACTAAGCCACCGCATCCCCACTGAGCAGCTCTGACTGTCAGGAAATTATTCCTAATCTCAAGTTAGGATATTTTTTCATATCATTTGCATCCATTGCTCTGTGTTCTAGTCTCTGGAGCAGCAGAAAACAAGCTTGTTCCAGCCTCAGTATGATACCCTTGAAATATTTAAACAGGGCTACCATATTACCTCTTAACTTCCTCTTCTCCAGGTAAAACATACTCAGCTACCTAAGTCTCTCCTCATAGAGTATGGCTTCCTTTCATCATTTTGGTGGCCCTCCTCTGGACATGCTCCAGCTTATCAACATCATTTTTGATTTGTGATGGCCAAAAGTAGATGCAGTATTCCAGGTGAGGCCTGACCAAATCAGAATAGAATAGTACTATTACTTCACTCAGTCTAGACACAATACACAATCCAGCACTGAAAAGGGTGGCTGCAAGCTGCCCCTTAGAGGTGGTCTGTTCAGCCCCTTATTTGCCTTTCAGCACTAATAATCTCGAATATTACAAGGAGCATGTTGCAACACCTTTATTGACTGTCTATTTCTGAACACAATTTATCATTAAGGTTACCTATAATGCTGCATTATAACCTTGTCATCAGGTTATTTGAAGGTCTATATCAGGGGTCAGCAACCCCTGGCCCACGGGCCGGATGCAGCCCACGGAGGCGGCAGGACCGGCCCCAGCCTGGTCCTGCTGCTGCCGCCGCTGCCGCCTCCTCCTCCTCCACCAGCTTCTCCTGGGCTGCACAACAGTGCGACTGCGCTGCCCTCCTCCTCCTCCACCATGCAGAGGAGGAAGAGGAGGGCTGCTCGGCCTGGGGCAGAGGAGGCAAAGGGGGAAGCCCCACGCCTCCCTCTCCGCCTCCCCGTGTGTCCCCACACTGCCCTCCGTGCCTCCCAGCACGGCCCCACACTGCCCTCCCTGCCTACCCGCATGGCCCCACACCGCCCACCTCCTTCTCCTCTGACTCCTCTGCCCCGCCCCCAGGCTGCACAGCACATGGAGGAGGGGGGAGGAGAAGAAGGAAGAGGAGGAAGAGGAGAAGGAAGAGGAGGAAGAGGAGAAGGAGGAGGAGGAAGAGGAGGAGGGAGGAGGAGAAGTAGGAAGAGGAGGAAGAGGAGAAGGAAGAGGAGGAGGGGGAGGAGAAGAAGGAAGAGGAGGAAGAGGAGAAGGAAGAGGAGGAGGGAGGAGGAGGAGGAGGAGGGGGAGCAGAAGATGGAGGAGGAGGAGGAAGAGGAGGGGGAGGAGGAGGAGCAGAAGGAGGAGGTGGTGAGTGGCCAGAGGCCTCAAGGTTTTTTTACATTTTATTTTGTGTGCTTTAAATGCTAACAAGTCTCCCTTGTTCTGACAGTGATAGTGTGGTGATGATGATGATATGAGTCAGCTTGAGAGGCATGCACGCACTGTTTCTGAAGCCAAGAGAGTGTGACCTTCCAAAGTGCCTTTTCTGTGTGTTTTTGGTTCTTTAATGGTGATATTGATATCAGAAAGCCTCTGAGGCAAGGCCAATGTAAATTGCTGTGATTTTTACAAACTCATGCGCAGCGAAGAAAAACCAAAGTCCCTTGACCAAGTACACACTTCTGAGAAGTACACTTGGTGCAAGAACGGTGAAACCACCTTGACATGTTCAATATGCATAGCCATGTTAAACCATGCTACGTGTTAAACCCAAGGAGTTTGGTTATGAAATAAGCCTCTGAAATATGCAAGAGGCCACGTTAAGTAAAGCCATGTGAAATGCACAAATGTGCTGTTGTGTGTGTTTTGGAATGCAGGTTGGGGGTGTTTGGCCAGAAAGGGACCGAGGAGGAGAGGGCAGGCACACGCCTCCTCCTCCCCGCGGGGCTTCAGTGGAAGCTCTGCCCCCAGGGTGCGGCTCCGCCCCCAGAGGGTGGAAGCTCCACCCCCAGCATGTGGCCCCGCCCCAGGAGGGTAGAAGCTCCACCCCACCAGCTTTGGCCCCCCAGTTGTTTGAGGGACAGCAACCTGGCACCCGGCTCAAAAAGGTTGCCTACCCCTGGTCTATATTCTCTTTAACAAGCATTTCTGGACATACATCTACACTGTCGAAATAATGCAGTTTTATATCACTTTAAGTTCTGTAGTTTCATCCTATGGAATATTGGTATTTATAGTTTGACAAGGGCTTTAGCCTGCTCAGCCAAGGAGTGCTGGTGCCTCACAAAGCTACAAAGCCCAGGATTCTGTAGGATGTAGCCATGGCAGTTAAAAGTGATGACAAACTACACTGTTTGTACAGCATAGGTCTTTATAATAGGTTCTTCTCTACCACTATTGGAAGCACATTCAATAGATATATAACAGAGGTCTTTCTTGGTGGCCTCTCTTGGGCTCTGGGACTTCCTTCCAAGGGATGATAGGCTGGTTCTCTCATTGTTTTTCTTGCCTCTTGCTGTCCTTCTCCCCCGTCATCCTTCTGTTGACATCAAAGTTGGGTTTTCGCTGAGGAGGTCTTTAACTGGCTGAATGATAATGTTTTCTTCTGATGGACACATTTCAGTTGTGTGTATTTACATTTACAATAAAGGTGCCCCAAGGTTCTAGCTACATATCAACATGGCTCACTGCTCAAAAACGTGAAACATTTCTGTAACAGCCATTTCCTGTAATCGTCAGATTGAATTAAGATCTGAACTTTTCCTTTTACAAGCCTTTACTGATGGAATAGACAGACTGTCCTGGGATTGACCAATGAGGGAATCTAGTAGTAAGCATCACTTGTCTCTTTAAGAAGCATGCCTAGAGTGTAATAACACTTACTTCTTTGGTGCAGAATTCTTCATGATTCATTTATAAGTGGTATAGTAAAAAGAATTTCAGCCACAAGTACTAGCAAATTACACTCAATGTATTAAAAGTGGACCCTTGGTATCTGTTGGGATTGCTTCCAGAACCCTTCTGTGGTTATGACAATCTGTGGATGCTGAAGTCCCATTAAATACAGTGGCATAGTAAAATGGTGTCCCTTATATAAAATGGCAAAATCAAGGTTTGTCTTTAGGAATTAAGGGTTTATGTTTTATTTTGTTTTATATTTTCAAGCCATGAATTAGGAAGGGGTGTCACTTCCTGACGCCCCTAACCCTAGTACATACTGGATATGTACAAAATGGCGGAGCCCTTCCATATGGTCACCGCCATCTTGACATAGCGGGCGTGTAGTGTCCGCACGCCACGCCCTGGATGTGACGCCGTAAGTGCGCAACTAGCACCTCACGATGTCACATCCAGAGCACAAAAAGAAGAGTCATTTTTCGGCTTCTTTTTGCTTCACAAGGGAGCTGCGCGGTACAGAAGCTGAGGCTCCCTCGTGGTGCAACCGGCAGTGCCCGCAAACCGCTGCTTTTAGGTGGTCTGTAACGCGCCCATGTGTGTTTTTTTTAAAAAAAGATAGAAATTTCGATTCATTAGTTTTGCAGCTACTTGCTTCACTGAGCTGCCTATCACCCAGCTTGCTACCTGAGTAATTGCAAATAGTTGCAAACTCAATGAATCAAATATTCTATCTTTTTTTTAAAAAAAGCTTATACCACAAGCACAAAGGCAGTTCTGGGGGGGTGAATCTATCAAAAACTGAGGAGGGATGTTAAACACCCCTCTACTATTACTCCCCCCCTTCAGAATAATGCAATTCAGTCCCGTCATTCTCACTTGTTAAACACACTTCAGAATCTATTTCTTTTTCAAATGAATCACCAAAGAACTGGTTTGGGAAAGAGTAGGTTTTTTGTGTCTCACTTCATTGTGATTGAAACCGCTCACAGTAGGATCCGAAACAGTTTCAAATTCAAACGACAGTCATATAACCTGATCAGCAATTCGCTTTAAATCATAGTGGGAGCACAGCCTGGGATAATCTTAAGAATTTTTCTTACTTAAAATTTCCCTGCTTTCATCATTTATTTATAATGATACCATTACATTAGTTTGTGATGTCTTAAATTGGATTAGCCATAATATTTATAGGTTTGTACAAGTGGTGACTAATGAGGCTTGCACCTCTCTATGTATTATATACAAATTAGGACAGGCATATCGTTGACTGCAATATAATCAGTTAAGCTCTTTCATAAATTCTAATGTTTGCTATAATGCCCTGAATTCAGATCTAGCTGCTTCTGAGCAATTAATTTGTGAACAAGAGAAGTGGAAAGGTCTGCCATCACATAATTACTTGTCAGTTATATAAAAAGAGGAATGTAACAGTGCTAGTTTCACAATTGGAGAAAGAAAGAACAATTGACCATCTTATTTCATTTACAAATCTGGAAGAAAATATTTTCATAGGGTCCAGTTCAATCACCTTGTGTCAAAATGATTTAAATGATTTAAATAATTTAAAATGTTATCCTAATCAAATGACTCATATATGGGAAACCTGGGTGGATAAATGTTGGCCAAGTACTAACAACAAAGCTGATTTCATATATATTTGGCATTAGGGTTACCTATTAAATGTTTTTGGGAAAGGTTTGTATGACCAATATCTACAGTGATATACATCTGTATATCTTGTGAGCTTCCAATTGTTCTTCTTGGTTATGAAGCTGGACAGATATATTGCATCCATAAACAAATGCTTCATAATCCCTAATTGTATTTAGAGTTTTAGGGTCTAAGCAGACAGGCAGGATACTATACATCAGTCCTCAGGCTGGGTCAGTGACAGGTAGGTTTTTATATGCTCACCTATTGCTGTGCTTCATGGAGCCACTGCTACTCTGTGCCTCTTACCTGCCACTGCTTTCACATCTTCCCTGAAACCCTCCATCATAAGGGCATAAAGGGGGTGCCTGGCTACCCCCATGTGGCCCGGCATTCCCATCCAATGTCATAGGCCATAACAGAGGCTTTCAAGGAAGATGTGATGGAGGTGGCAGGTAAGGTGTATGAAAGGCTGTGTGGCGTGCCAGCTGTTGCTACAGAGTTTTCAAGAAACTCTGCAGAAAACAGCCAGGCTTTTTGTTCCATGCTAAGGCCCCTTTGAGCCAGGATCAGTCTACAATTGCTGGATCAGTATTTGGACTGTGCGATCTCAGCTGGGACAACTGGCTTGCATAATGAGGCTGGAAGAACACGGGCTTTTTGGCCTATTTATACAGGCCATTAGTGTCTAGAAATTGGAAAAATAGTATCTCCACACAGAAGGAAATTTGTACAGTTGGCTCTCAGTTTTCACTGACTTAACTATAGTGGGTTTGATTGTTTGCATGTATGCCTGAAGACAGAGGACAAGAGGATGGATGGGTGGTTGGCTGGACACAGGATGTAGGAGATGCCCCTGAGGACCCTCTACTGCTGCCACTGCTGCCACCACCAGCACTGCTGCTGCTAAAGGTCATCCCTTGGGATGATACTTACAGCTGGCTTCTGACTCCTCCTGGCTGCCACCCTGTTGCCAGGTGAGCCCATACCCTGGCTACCTTTTAACCAGCAAGCTAGCTAGCCCTCCAGGTGTACATCCACCCATTTGTGTGCAGTCTTCAGCTGTGCCGTCCACCTGCCTGGCATTGGTCCTTCCCTGTCATTTTCACAAGGGTCCTGAATCCCTAACCCCCAGGAATGTGAGGGCCAACTGTACATTGTTCAGACATTTTGTAGAAATAACTAACTAGATTACCACACTACACTCTTATAGTATTAATATTCCACTTTAACTACTCTGGCTGCCTCCTGTTGCATTCTGGGATTTGCAGTTAAGAAACAACGGCGGGTTATAGACTGCTGAAAAGCGGCGGTCTGGCTCCACCGCCGCTTGCAGCATCCAGGAGCTGCAGCCTTTAAACGACGCGGCTCCAGGACGCTGCAGAGAAGGAGCGTGGAAATTGCGCTCCTTCTCAGGCCCCGGAAGAGACGCCGCGAGTGCCAAAGGGCGCACTCGCAGCGTCACTTCCGGGGCGCCACGTGCGGATGCAGAGCGTCTGTTACGTCAAAATGGCAGTGCCTGTATGAACAGGGCACCACCATTTTGTATGGACTGAGTCCATGATAGGGCAAGGGGCGTCTAGAAGAGACGCCCCTTTTCCAAACTGGGACGTCTTCGGGACATCCCTAATGGTGGTTTGTAACCCGCCAACATTTAGAATTCTCAGCCAGAAAGCTCTTAGGCCTCACTGAACTACAAACCCCAGAATGCAACAGGAGGCAGCCAGAGCAGCAAAAGTGGAATAGCAGTACTATAGGAGTGTAGTGTGGTAATGTGGTCAGTTACTGTAACAGTTAAGAGATGTTAATTTAAGAGATGGTAGATGAAAGACTTGTTTTGCCAAGCCCTTTCATTTTAAGAGTCTCTAGTATAACATGGATACGAAGAGATGAAATAGATTTTTCACTCTTACAATCATCTTTGATGGTGGTTTTTCAAATAATAATAATATAATAATAATAATAATAATAATAATAATAATAATAATAATAATAAATTTAATGGGTGAATATATTTGTTTTATATGGGTGTTTTACTTGTTCATATTGTATTTTTATAATTAAATGAGACAACAGATTAGGTAGTGTCAGTTGTCAGGAGCTTTGTGACTTAATAGCCGCCAAAGCAAGTTCAGAGACCAGCACTGGAGACAAGCTGTACCTGGATGGTGGTTTTGAGGTCAAAAGCCATGCAATAACACCAGCGTGAAGTCTGAATGAAGACTGAATTCAGCAGCAGTAAGACACTTTATTTAGCTGTGCGATAATCTCTTACATCAGGGAGTCAAAATGTGAAGTTATGCTATACATCTGCCTTTCATTTCTGAATAAAGTAGCCAAGCCACATTGACTCCTATTGCTTCTTGGAGGTAAGACGGAGAAAACTGAAGCTCTTCTCTCACATGTGGCAGCCTGGGCCCTCAAGAAAATCATGTGAACTGCATGTGAAATTTATTGCAATCCCCAGAATGTTCTTTAATATGCAGGTTGTCTAGGTATGGATGTGAATCCATGTTGTGTGTGTGTGTTTAAAAAACTGTCATTTGAGAAGGAGAAATTATAAAGCTATCCTTTCACCTGTGAGACATTGAGATGCTGTCTGTTGGGCTTGAGAGAAATTTTGCATTTGAGATAAGTAGTTTTTGCACAAATTTCATAATCTTATGTACCTAAGAACTAATAATAGTTAATGTATCTGTGATGTGACTGGATCTCTTAGATCTCTCACACTAGATATTTTGGATCCCACTAAATATATGTGATGGCCACCAGGTTCCACAGGATTCTTCTTCTGTCTTCAGAGAAATAGTTTGAAGCTTCTGTTACCTCAGAACTATCTTTCTAACCCTTGATCCTCCCACTGACTTCGGTCTCTTTATTATTAAGTGTTTTCACTATCCTTGGTAGCGTGTTTTAATGCTTTCTCTTTTTATAGTTGGTTCTCAAATTTATGGTTACAAAGAGTATATTACTTCACTGGTTACAAATTGACCTTGTTTCAGTTCACTCAAAATTCATTCAAATATTTCAGCTACACTTTAACTGTGTTCTAATTCTTTACACATGCACCTTCCACTAAAGCTTATTCAGTAGGAGTATAAATCTTATGAATCTCTAGCTTTGTTAATAAATTACATTTCTACATAATAAGGTGGATCTGAGACTTATAGCAAGTACATTTCTATACCGCTTACCAATGTACTAAGTGGTTTACAAAGTGTAAGCTAATTTCGCCCAACAAGCTGGGTACTCATTTTAGCTACTTATGGAAGGATTCCAGGTTTCCTTTATTGGCTCTCTGCTGTTCAAACAACTTGTTTCTTTAAAATCCTTACTCCTGAGATGGGAGTTTGAATCCCATTCAGGCTGAACCCTTATTCCCAGCTGCACTCTTGGCAGTTCTAAGACATGCTCCTGGCTCAGCAGGCTTCACACACCCAACTAACTTTTAAAGGCTCTTCCTTTTATAGCCACTCATCAGGAAGGCCCCCAGCTTTTTACCAGCTTGACTTGGATTGGCTGCTCCGAGCATTGCAGTGTCTCTCTACAGTATCATGGCTTGGACTTTTAAAAATTAGAAACAGATGGATATTTTGCATCTTTTGACTACTCATTCATTCTGTACTTCCTGTGTGGGGGTGTTTTCCTTCACAAGAGGTTAAGGCACTAGTTTTGTGCAGAGACACTCTCGTGCAAATTGCTAGCACCTTGACAATAAAGCTTTTTCCCTCTTTCTCTTGCTGGAGGTGAAACGTTTTATGCGCTCAGAAATGAAAATCTCATTTCTCATGAAAATCAGTTTGTCTGGCTGTAAATAAGTAATTTGGTGAGAAGTCTTCATATCTATAGTAGACCTTGCTATGTAAGTTAATGAAACAGGGGAACAAAATTTGAAAATCACTAGATATACTTCATATAAATATATAGGGGGGGGGGGGGGGAACCAAAGGGGAAAAAATCAATCCAAAATCCCAAACACCTCTGGTCTCAAGTATTTCAAGTAAGGAAGACTGAGCATGTATTTGTAATTCACTATTATTTATTTATTATCATTTTAATGTGTGTGAGAGTGTGTTACTTATTTTAAATATATCATTAGCTGATCTAGACCCTTTGTGAGGAAGAGCAGACTAGATAAATAAATAAATAAGGTTACATAGCAATAGAAACATGAGTGTTAATCCACAAAATACTAGTTCCTAAGCAAATGACTACTTTATTTTAATGGGGCTTGCATGGGAGTAATGCTTTATGAATTATCCTCCTATATACGTGGAACCTCAGAGACAAGTTTCAAAGGAAACATTTCTGAAATTAGGGATTGCATGGTTTCCCTGTCTCTTGCACCCCAATGACCTATTTTTGAAGAGAAGCAATTTGAATAACTTCATCAAAGTACTCTATTTTTCTGCAAGCACTGGAAGGAGTTTTGATTAAAGTACTCAGCTCAGAATGGTTTTGGATTAAAATATGATTGCACTTATTAAGATTCTTGTTAATGCTTGATTTCCACAAGTGATGTGGAGGAAATTTTCATGTCAATGCCACTCCACAGCAAAAAGAATTCTTGCAAAGGAGAAAGAAGTCATTATAATACAAGCTTATCAACCCCACAGGGTACAATAACAGCACTGAGTTGGGACCTGAAATGGAATGAGCCAATAATTACTGAGAGGAATGGGAGCTATTCAGGCTGGAGATACTAAGATGAAGGGATATCATAATCACAACAGTGGAAAAGGAGGGGGGGGGCATAAGAGCCTGCGGCTGAAAAGCTACATTATTTTAAGAGTCAACCTTTTTTTTTAACGTCATTCAATTATATCAATAACTATTGTACAAATCATAGGAGACAAGATTAAAAAAAACTGAATTGATTTTATATAGTGTTGTCAGAGTGCAACTCTATAGATACAACCCAGTCTCCTGTTTCACTTGTGGCTGATGGAAATAAGATGAAATAATATAGAAATAGGCAACTATGATTCATCTGAAGGTGTATTCACAATGAAGAAATAAAGCAGTTTGACTTCACTTTAACTATCATGGATCCTAGCTTTTGTAGGTGGTGATGCACCATACCTCTCTGATAGAGCAGGCGGACTACCTCACCCAACTCTAAATCACAGGAGTTCACAGGATGGATCCATGCCAGTTAAAAATGGTGACAAACTTTTATTTCTGCAGTGTGAGAGAGCTGTCAGTTTCATTGGGTTAAGGATAGACTATACACCACAACATACCTCTTACTCATTCCTGTAGAACATTCAATCAATCAATCAATCAATCAATCATTTTTTATTACGGCATAGAGCCAGTACAAGATAAAATACAATAATGATGACCAAACAGTAGAACATTTCTCTATACTTTGCACAGCAAACTGTCTGGATTTCAAGGTCACTTTTTTGGGCCCAGTTTTAAGATACATCCAACCTACTGGCCAATATTAATAATCAGATGTAGGTAATTCCACCACCACCACCCCTGGCATCCAATTTGTGAGGGAATTCAGAAAACCTGTACTCTTATTTCTTGATATCTTTCCCATGCTGCTTTTTTTTTAAATAGCCAAATATGTTTGTTTCAGTTATGAAACAAATGTGAAGATACTGTTGTTTTATATAGTTAGTGTTTAGTGTTTAATTGCATTTGGTGCATATGTGTTGGGCTGAGATAATATTTAATGCTGATGCAAAGAAAAGCTCCACCAGGCTCCAATTTCATTACTGATACATTACATTCTTCAAAAATCCCTGTCCTCCAAGTAATATGAGATCAATTACCAGTTATTTTGGTTTTGAAATGACAAGAATTTTTTAAACTTTCTACTGGAGCACACACCATATTTTCCAAATCTTCTAATTTAATCATTTCTGCTAACAACTACCTGTTCTTTTAAAAAATTCTCTACTTCAGGCATTTTAAGAAGAGGTCTCAGTGTGAGTGCCTTTGAGCAAAGAAGATTCATATATTATATAGTATAAAATAAATAAGGCTGCATTTCTACATATACTTACTTAAGAATAAATATTACTAAATCCAGAAGAATTAGTATCTGAGAGAACAGGCAAAGAACTTTGCTAATTAACATGTATATTCTGAAAATTATCTGCTGTGCTACTTTTCCTTATGGACCTGTATTTTCTCTGAACCAGACTTTTCTAAGTATATAAGTTGCAAGAAGAACAGGAAAATTCCAGAATTTATTACTTCCTTTTTGAGAGAAGACCTTTGAATTCTGGTTTTCCAATATTTTGTCATAGATGGTTGCATTCTGTATTTCACCCTAATGGATAAAAAGCCTGCTTTATTTATTCTAATTTCCTGCCATAGCTTTGTATAACTACTATATCAATATTTATATATCAATATTTATGTTTCTTCCCTATTAGGCAATAATTTGTTCTCTTTCATAAAGATTAATTTCTCACATCTGACTCAGGGAATTTGGGGTCCATATACATGTGTGTGTGGGGGGGCATGTTCATGAATGTATGTGATTTTCAATATTTCCCAGAGAGAAAGAGGCATCTAAACCCAAATAGAATAGCCCCACTGAACTTAAATAATAAGTAATCATTTAAGTCCCATTAATTCAATTGGTCTACTCTAGTTGTGACGGGCCATTGCATTTTTGCATTATGCAGCCATGTTCTAGAAGAGTTTATTCCTGACGTTTTGCCGGCATCTGTGGCCTTCGACTTCATACTGCATTTAGTTCAGGCCTATAGGTACATCACTAGATGTAGATGAAATCATTCAAGACTATTAAGGTCAGGAGTTTGTTTGCTTGCTTTATAAAGAAGTGGGTTTTTTTAAAAAAAAATACTAAAACAGATATATTTTCTTCAAATTGTTAGTTTCCTACACATTTAGTTCCCTGCTTTTTGTTGTTGTTGTTCGACTGCAACACAAAATTCCATAAAATGCAATGAGGTTATCAGATAACCATGCATGCAACACCATTTTTTCCCTTTCCCTTTGACTAGTCTAACTCTGTGGGATCCAAAATCATTTTTCCTACTTCCAGCCTAAAATTCTTGACCTTTGTGAACACTGAAGTGATACCTACCTCTTAAGTTAGAAGCATAGACGAACCGTCTCCCCAAAGGTAGATTGATTGGTGCAACAACCAGAGAGCTGGCACAGCATGTCCCTGTGCTTCCAAGCTTATTACCTCTGTGGCCTTTATGTGCTCTCTAAAGCTCTAAGATGGAGCAACTGGAGATGAGACGCTGACACCCAGTTCCCTAGGGGTCCTACCATATAACCATGCCAATGGGTTAGCAAATAGAGCAACTTTTCTGAAAATCTAAGGGAAGCTAGGCTGCTAATTGCAACCTTGGGAGCATCAAAGTCCTCATTTATTTTTTGGAGGGGATGTCAAAAGAATGCCAAGCTCCAGACACCTCCAAAAGACCCCCCCCCCAAATAAATAAAAATAGAAAAGGAAAAAAAGAGCAATTGATTTATTATGCTTTATGCACCACTGACACTTGTCATATGGTAGAAAGAAAGAATATTTAGCTAAGTTTTATTTGTCTCCCTCATTCATATTACTTATAGTTAATGTCTGGAAGGAAAAAAGAATAGCCAGACTTCACAATCCAACAGTGCTCTCTGGTGGTGTGAAACAAAGGCATGTTAACCTCTGTCAGAAACTCACATAGGTCCAGTACATAAGTCCTTCATGACAGATAAGTGACTGGAATTCTCAACGTGTTCCTCGGTGATAAGAAAAACAGTGCAATAAACAACTTTAAACTTACCAAAGCATGAAATGAGGACCCCGGCTTAGCAAAGGCAATGTAAATAAATAAAAACAAAATATCTTAAAACTGACATTTATGTGAGGTGGATATATTATATCCTTAATATTATAAGGGGAACATATTTTTGTCATGTAATTCTTGCCTTTTGGGGAAAATGTCTAAAAAGAGAGACAGAATAGCACAATGGCATTAAATTATAGACTTCTGATTTTCAAAAGCAAAATGTAGTGGTTTTTACAACTTCAATGCAATATGTGTTGTGAAGCTTGTGAAAACATGCCTTGACAGAAAAGACCAATTGGGAAGGTTGGATAGGTTGACTTAATAGTATTTCAAGCTACAGAGGTGGAATTAGTAACTAAAGAAATGGGCAGAAATGTTTAGTAGTGTGTAGACTGCTCTTAACTTATTATCTATCAATAGTGCTGTTCTAATGTAACACACACATATAAACATGGTTCTGCTGCTAGAAGATCTGATTTTTTCCCTCCTCCTCCTTGCCCTGTGGCCTTGCATGTTACCCCAGACTTTTTTGGTGGAGTTCAGTATGACTGTATCTAATCTGCCATATGTGAACTGTGAACAGCTTTGTTTTGACCTGTACCTTGAATGAAAACTTAATGGAGAGGTAAATTTACTGCTGGCCAAAAACAAACAGAAAGAAAAGTAGTCACCAGATGAAGCCCACATAGAGAGTAGAGGAATAATCCCTTTTACCCAGATGGTTCTAAACCTCTACTGAGATACACACAGAAGCCACAATCCTATTTTGATGTGGGTGAAAGTGGACTCCATTGAAATCAGTAGGACTTATTATTATTTGTTGTTGTTAGCCACCCCTGAGTCAATCTCGATCCATGGTGACCCTGTGGATGAGACATCACCAAGACTCCCTATCTTCCACTACTTTCCTTAGTTCTTGCAGACTTATACCTATGACCTCTTTAATTGAATCCATCCATCTAGTATGTGGTCTTCCTCTCTTTCTCCTTCTCTTGACCTTTCCTAGGATGATTGTATTTTCTAATGAGTTATGCCTTCTCATTGCCAAAGTATGACAAACTCAGCCCTGATCCAGACTGGCACTTTGCACTGGCCTGGATACATAGTAGGGTTGTCCGAGGGTGGAACGACTGCATACCCTGGCATGGCATCACAATGGAGGTGCCCCATGTATACGGGCACCGCCATTGTGATGTAAGCGCCACGCGGCATCCGCACAGCACTGTGCATTGCTTACATCGTGAGTGCGCCAATGACGCACTCAGGACGTCACTGCAGTGTCTCACAAAGAACCTGGAAATTCTGGATTCTTTTTGCTCCGCAGTGGCGGCACACCGTTTGGGAGCTGTGTCATCCCTGAGGAGCAAAAACGGGCACCGGCAGACCGCCATTTCTTGGTGGTCTATCCCACACTCCAGTTTAAACATCTTGGCTCCTCAGGCCTAACCTTTTATAGGACCCATTTATTTATTTTGGCTGTCAAATTATACATATAACTATGTAGAAAAATGTGCTTTCACATAGAATGAAGATGCATCAAATTAAATGGGACGCACTTCCAAGTTACGTATATACATAGTAGTTCGATGACTATTCATGGATTTAACAGAGTCATAATGGTTATGGAGTGTTTAAAGGTCATGGAAGAGAGAGAGGGAGAGAAAGACCACAGCCTAAACCCTCATCAGGAAAGAAAAGCTTTTGCAGCTTGGCCAAATTGTTGATGAGTAGGTTGGCAGTGTGTAAAACCAAACTGTGTAATCTTCCACTACATACACAAGGAATGAGTAATTCTGTGTGACATGAGTTCTGTATGTTTACCATTAGTAATGATATAATTAGGAGCATTTGATTGCTGATCTCAGAATAAGAAATGATATAGGAAGAAAGCTAGCTAGTTAAATATGTAAAGAATAACGTCTCACAGCTAATAGTGCTTGTTAAGAAGTTAAAGAAGGCTCTCTCATTTCATTAAAAGAGGAAGATAACCACTCAGAATGATCTGGAAGAGAGAAAGAAATGAATGTTTAAAGTTGGTTTGGCATTCGTTGGGCCAACAGTTTTTACTGGTGTAATCCACACTTGTTCCTAGAGAACAAAGAAAGGGATGAATTTTGCAGCTGGGTTTTAATTAAGGTAGATTAATGATGTTGAATATTGCAAACTGTAGGCCACAGTCTCTGAAGCTAGAAAAATAAGGTGTAATTTAAAATCACCCTAAGGGAATTCAACCCTGCGGAGGGCATGCAAGGTTTCCCATAAGAAAGCTTTAGATTATGTTCCTATACAGACTGGCACTTTATGCTGACCTGTAGCCAGAGTTAAGGCACAGCATCCACACACTGGATGTCCTAACCCCACCCCCAGGGTGCCATTTTGGTGCTTGCCGGTCCACATGGTGCACGCCATCATGATGTTATTATTATATATTGTTATATAACACCTTAAAGTGTGAGACACACTCTGCAGAGAGGTTGCAATAATAAGACCCTTACTTGAAATATCAAATATCTGTTAAGAACATTTGCAAATAAAGGGCTAAAAATTACATTGCCTGTAAAAATTATTTGAAGTTCTGTATAGTTCTTTAAAAGACTGATAGAAAACTTTGACAGAAATCTCTCCCAGCTCTGTTCCTCATACCAAAATTTTTGCTGGAGGAGATGCAATAAATTTCTACCTGTTTCTCTTCTAAATCCACTCACTAGTTCCCCTCTAGCATAGACCCATTGAATCAATAGGATTTTTATGAATACTAGGAAATGATCCAACGGGTCTGCTCTTGTTAGAAATACCATTTAGAACGAGGCATCTATAACCTTTCCTTTTCATCTTGACTCAAAAGCCTATATGTTACTGTGCGTTGTGAATGGGGAAAAAAGTGACTTCACTTTCTCTGACATTCAGGTTTTTAAAGCTCAGGTTCTTTCCATTCTGAAAATGCAATCTGAGCATATTGGTCAGCTATTTAAAATATAAAAATAAAAACAAAAAATCTCCTTCAATTTGTACCAGTGAAATCAGCAGGTACAGCTGTTATGAGTAAGGAGAGGATCACATTATATCTTCCTGTTAAATAGATGAAGAGTTTATTGAATTTTTCAAAGAGAAGTGTAGCAGCTGTATTTCTGTGTTTCTCCACTCCACCATGGGTCCATACACAAAGGTCTAAAACACACTGCAGAAATAATCCAATTTTTAGGCCACTTTATCTGCCCTAGCTCAGTGGTAGTGAATTCTGGGAACTGTACTTCTGTGAGACATTTAGCCTTATCTGGTGGCACATTAAACTATAATTCCCAGGATTCCCTAGTACTGAGCCAGGTTAGTTAGAGCAGTCACAAACTAAATTATTACTGTAGGTGTTTTGGACCAGAAAGTCAAATCCAGGGTCTTAGGAATTGAGACTAAGGGGTGAAACAGATGGGTAGAAGAGGCGGCTTGAAGCTGCCCCTTCGATTGGGCCACAGTGAACACACCGTGGCTCCAATCTGCCTTGATGCCAACCAAAAAAGGAGCAGCAAAGATCCACTCCTTTTTTTGGCTGGGGAAAATGTGGATTTTTCTGCCCTACCACAGCCCCTTGGTGGCTTCAAGCCACTCCGGTGGCATGCTGCATATAAATGACATGCCACTGGAGTGCCATGAATCCACCCATGTCTGGGCAGCCACATGACTTCTGGGCAGCTTCAGGGCAGTGTGGGAACATGTGGCATATAAACACCATGCTCAAGCCACCCAGACAAGTGGCTTTAAAGGGTTGTCTGTTCCAGCCCTTAGGCTGCATCCAAACTACAAAAATAATCCAGGTTGGTTCAATGGTGTGGTATTTTGGGATTTGTAGTTTGGGGAAACATTTAGTCTCTGCCTAAGAGTTCTGGTATCTCACCAAACTACAGTTCCCAAAATTCCATATTATTATTATTTTTATTAGTTAATATTAAAGTTTATTATTAAAAACATTACAAATATATACACCAATAAAGTAAAAAAAAACAACATAAAAAAACAATACATAAACAAAACAAACATTAAACATCAAATAAAATCCTTCCCTTCCTTTAAACTGAATATATATAATATGTCTTATATATGACTTCCCTATAACTTACTACATCCTCTATTTATATACTTAAGTTCTATTAACTGACATCATTGAGATCATCTCTATTTAGACTATTGTCTAGGTTGTTTTTATGTATTCCATGATAAAATCTTTTCTTTTTTACTAACAATTACCAGTATTTCTTTAACATCTTATTTCTCAGCATTATAGAACAAGGGCAGTACATCAACCTTATTTATCCTATATGTTCTTAATACCTGATGATTATACAGGTATAATATTCCATATTATTAAGCCATTAAGCAGTCTCAACCAAGATTACTTCTGCAGTGCGGATGCAGCCTAAGTGATGTGTTGTCACATTTTGTTACATTCTAGGAAGTATGAATGTTGGATTGGCAGCAGGAGACAGAGCTCTCCTGCATTCCTGTGAGTGAGAAACTCTCACTCCAAAAAGTTAGACATCTCTCTCCTTGCAACTTTCACAAGGTAAGCAGTAATACTGTCCTACTCCCTAATGCTATTCTACCTACCTCCCCCAAATAAGTAATAATAATAATAATAATAATAATAATAATAATAATAATAATAATCTTATACCCTTCTTACTACTTTCTCCATGACACAATGCAAGCAACCTGCTGGGGATTGGTTCCAGGACTCCATGTGGATACTGAAATCCATGCATGCTCATTTCCCATTAAATACAATGGCATAGTAAAATGGTGTCCCCTATATAAATTGTCAAAATCAAAATCAAGGTTTGCTTTGCGGGAAAGAAAATGTATGGCCAGATTTGATGCTGAAGTTTCCAAGCACTCTTCAAAGGCAGCCCAAAGTAGATCATGGTATAGAAATCCAAATGTGAATTAACTAAGGTATTTTCAAACTATGGATGGTTGAATCCATGGATAAAGAATGTGTTGATATGGAGGGCCAGCCATATATCCCCTGCACCTTGGGTAAAAGTGTAAAATCAGAGGAAACCTGAAGAGATGTTAGTTTCTTCCATTTGAATCTTAACCTTTTGCATTTCTAGTAAACATAAATACTGTGAGGATTGGCCTGTGGCTGGATTTTTTTCCTTCTTATTAAGACTCTGGTTATCTTACATTTTCTTTTAAACAGAGGATGCCTTTTTTTCCCTCAGCTCCCTGCCATCTTGGAAGTTTCAAGTATGGCTTAAAGTGTAGTGTAATGTAGAACCAGCAGGTTCTGCTCACATTTATGCCACTTTGCAGTATTAAAGCCAGAGAATTCAGACCAGGCCATTATACAGTGGTACCCCGGGATACGAAATACCCAGGTTACGAAATTTCCGGGATACGAAAAAATCCCATAGGAAATTATTGTTCCGGGTTACGAATGTTTTTTCGGGTTACGAAAAAAATTTTTGGTGCTTTTCGGCGCTTTTTCGCACGAAACGCGGCTTTTCCCCATTAGCGCCTATGGAGTTTCGGCTTGCGAAAGCCTTTCGGGTTACGAAAGCGGCCGCGGAACGAATTACTTTCGTAACCCGGGGTACCACTGTATATGCCTTAGGTAATTCACATTTGGATTACTATATCGTGCTCTAATTTGGGCTGCCTTTGAAGAATGCTTGGGAAATTCAAAGAATCCAAAGAGCTGCAACTGGGCCTGGCTACAGGGACTAGACAATGCCCTTGTCTGAACAGCTCCATAGGCTGCTGGTACAAATCAAATTGCTGATCATGACTCAAGTCCAAACCTACCCATGTTTTGAGATCATCTGTGGGAAAACCTGATAGGGAACAGGGGAGAGGGCCTTCAGTAGCTGTTTCCAGCCTCTGGACCTCTGCTCAAGAGGTTAGAATGACACCCTTTCTGAAAACAAGTGAAAATCTCTTTATTTCAGAAGGGCTCAGAAAATTATTGTTTGAATAGAAATAATTATTTAGTAGAAATAGCCAGTGCTGTGTAGCGATTCAATCATTACACTATGACTATGGGGACCAGGGTTCAGTTCCCATCTCAGCCATGGAAACCGACAGCTTGGGCAAATCATATTCTCTCAGCTTCAGAGGAGGGCAAAGACAAACCCACTGTGAACAAATCTCACCAAGAAAACTCCATGATAAATTCATCTTAGTGTCACCATAAATCAGAAATTACTTTAAGGCTCACAACAACAACAACAACAACAACAACACACTTCTTTTATTTGTGGTGTTGTTTAAAAAATGAATTATGTTTTTAACTGGTTTTAATTTTCTCATAGTTTATCTTGCCAAGAAAACCTTATGCTAGGTTCACCTAAGGACACTCCATAATTCAGAAATGACTTGAAGGTACAACAGTATACTTGGTGGACAGGATGAGTACTAGGATTAAAGTAATAGTCACTTGCTTCACCACAGGATCAGATTCTATTGGACCCATTGCTTTGAAGAGAAAGCCAGAATGTCCTTTGATTGCCTTTGCATTCACTGTCCATTCATCTCTGCTCTCTCACTCTCTCTGGCAGTATTTCTGAACACTGATAGAGAAAATAAGATTATTTTATATACTTGCTAAGTATAAAATGAATATCTTAGCATGATATCTTTAAACAAAATCCCTGTGAATTGAAAGTGTCTTAAATAACAAAAAATGTGTCATAAAGCCTATATTTTATATAATTCTTGACTCTTTCTTATGCTTCCCTTTTAGTGTAAAACACAATAATCCAGACCAAAAATTCATGATTAGCACATTTTAAATGACATGTTTGCAGTAATGTGTAGAAGTCTGTAAAAGTCTGTGATTTAGTCATTTGGCTTTAATGTCACTTTGTTGGGCTGCACACAAAGCAAATGTAGAGACTTGAAAGTACTTGAAAAATTTGAAATGACAACACTTTAAATGCACTGAACATGAATACTCTGTATAGATTAATTTCTTGTTTAAAATTGTTCACTGACAAAATAAAATATAAATCTGTGACCAATCAAAACTGTTGTGTTGTGTGAACACCTAGAGATTTCATGATAAGATATTGTTTGTGGCTAATATTCTGTGTTATAGAAGCAAATGGTTTTTATCAGTGTAACCAACCACAGAGAGTCATATAGCTGTTTTTGGGGTGTGTTCTGAATACGGCAAACATTATTTGAATTAGTAGAAGCAAAGGAGTATCTGTCAGAAAGATCAACTCTTTTGAGTTATGTATGACGCTTCCTGATGATTGTGTAGCATTGTGTAAAACAGATATTATAAGGGAAATATGAAACCCAGACAATTTTGGCTTTGGATTTTTCTGAAAGGGCAGACTCTATATTTTAAAAAAACACAGGTAGTTTTTGTCTTTTACTCTGCTTTTGAACAGTTCAGCACTATTGATCATATATTAGAATTCTGTCTCCTACTCATACATAAATGCAGTTTTCCTTCACTTCTTTCTAAAGTATATGAGCTAAAAATGTGTCTCTGTATAGGTAAGGATAGCAACAGAGTGTTTATCTTACATTTATCACACAAAAGTTGTTCGATAGAGTAAGAAACCAAATAAGGTCTCTGTCTTCATATTGTCTCAAAATCGTTTCAGGCTATATTAATGTTTTGTACTTGAGGAGGAGGAAAGACTTAGCAACATGGTTCTGTCAAGATGGATGCTGTCACTCAAGTATAGCCGACTGATAAGGAAAAGGAGAGATGGGTGTTTGGAAGTTATTTGTTATTGAAGTTCTGTTCACCCCTCATGTTAACCCACAAAGCTATTTGAACTCTGGTAACATGAGGTATTCCATGTAATAGCCTGATAAGAGAGAGAAATGGGGAAATGCTGCTCTATGCTTTCAGGAAATGATCAGGGATTTTGATTTTCTTTTCCTCTTTCTAAATGAATGTTTTAAGATGATTTCATTCTATAGACTATGTGTGACAGACCATTCCTTATATTGTGTTAAAATATGCCAAATGTGACTAATTTTACTTTAAAAATATATATAGAATAAATCAAAACAGAATTCCTATTCCCCTCCTAGGCCTATTTCTAGTAAAACAAACAAGCAAATAGTGAAAATGCTAGTAATGAGCTTTGCTCTATTTGACGTTGTGGAAACCTGGATGCTATCAAGACAAAATTAACTACTTTAAATTTTTGCTTGGGAGAGACAGTATGGTGTAGTGGTTTGGGTGTTGTTCTGCAACTGTGGAGACCAAGGTTAAAATCCTCCCTCAGTCATGGAAACCCGCTGGGTAACCTATGCCATGACACATTATCTCAGTCTCAGAAGAACGCAAGGGCAAAAACTGCTCTGAACACGTTATTTTTCTAAGAAAATCCCTTGATAAATTAATCTTAGAGTCAGCATAAGTGACCATAAATTGGAAACAACTTGAAGACACACAGTAACAATTTTCCTTTATTTTACTGGGAGAATTATTTTCCCCTCCATCTCCTCAAATATTTGTGATCTGATAATTACTTCTATCCAGATTTATTTATTAAAGTTACTTCCTGGTTGGTAGTTGCCCTTGGAATAGTTGGCAAACATAAATAACTTTGTGGCTAACCCCTGTCAAGGTGACTTCAACTTATAGCAAACTTGTGAATGAGACACCTCTAAAGGCCAAAAGATATGGGCAAAATAAAACAGTTTCTAGTCACTTTGAAGGTGGGGCATGGCTAAAAAGCAGTTGGAAACTGGATTGATGCTGCACTCTGGAGCTAAAAACTGGAGCAAAAAGAAGCCAGGATAGTCTGACTTAAGTAAAAGTGTGCATCTACATGTCTGCATATAAATGCCCCCACACAAGGGTGAAGCTGCAGCAAAGCAAAGAAATGAAAGTGTGACAACTAGAATGGATGTAATTACAATATACACAAACCAGATTGTCCAATGTATGTGGTGATGGGGGTGAAGGGGACATGCATGGGGGGCTCCATGATTGTGCTTTGCCAATGTATCACTCACACATTGATGCACCAGTACTCTGTACCGATGGAGCATCGCACATGCAACTCTGTGGCTGAATAAAAAGGCGGCTGTCATGGTCAGCCACAAGGAGGACTCGGAAGATGAGGAGGAGGACTCGGCTTCTCAGGTGCAGGAGGAACCTGAGGCTGTGCCAGGCCCCAGTTCTGCCTTGCCAGGTCCCAGCTCTGCTCTCCCAGACCCAGTGGATTTGGCTCAGCCAGCCCCTAACTCTGTGGGATTTTCTCCAGTGGAGCCTGGGGCTCAGCAGCCCAGCCTAGCCCCAATAGAAGTGCAAGACTTGGGAGACATAGAGCAGCAGAACATTGAGGTTCCTACCTTTAGCCAGAGGAGATCAGAAAGGGCGTGCCTTTGGCGTTCCAAGAAGCTTGCTGAGAAAAGCTCATTAGCCACTCAGCAGTGATACGGGAGCTAGATAAAAGACACCTAGCAGATGCTGAGCTCTCTTTGTCAGAATCTATTAGTTCTCATTAGTGAATGCTGCTTGATCTGACTCCTGGCTTCCTAGACCTTTGACTGCCTTTGAATCCTTGAACTCAGACCAGACACCTTGACCAACCCTCTGGCACACTTGACCTCGAATTGGACTGGTAGTATTGCTCTCTGTAATCCTGAACTTTGAACTGTCTAGTGGCTTATTCTGTTGGATGTCGTTTGGCATTGTTGCTTGAGGAACTGCTTCTTGGCAGCTTGGCGTGGTTTTCTTTTGCCGAGAAGGCTCTTATTAGCTGTGTGAGTGTGTGTTGGCAGCCTTTCCGGACAGCAGCCATGCAATGGGATGGCATATGGATGGACATGGGAAGTAATTGGAGGTCACAGTTGATGGTGTGTTTTTGAGACAGTGTGCATGTATGGTGGGGATGCAACAAAAAATGACCCAGCAGTGTGGCTTGATGCTGTGCTGTGCAGATGGTCTGTGCATATTTGTCCCCCTCTTGGGAGTGGGCCATGTGGGCAATGGGGATTTGACCTGCTTTTGAAAAAATCAGGATCAAGCTGCTTTTTTCTGCCTGTCTGCTCTAGCCCTGTGTCACTCTGTCATCAACAGCCCTGCTTGTGATCCATACACTCAGGGCCACGGCTTCCTTTACTGAGTCCATCCACATTAATGTGGTCTTCCTCTTCTCCTACTTCCTTCTACCTTACCAGTCAGTATTGGCTTTTCTAGTGAGCCATTCTTTCTGTAGTCATTACAATAAATAACAGCCAAAAAGAAATGTCCATATTAACATATTAAAATGATAAGACATTTAAAAACAAGCAGTAAATTTGACAACAAAAGCAAAACAGTAACAAACAAACATGCCTTTAGAAATTATTTTCCATAGTTCTCTGTCCAAATATAGCAAGCCATTTCTTTTTCAACCCTTCAAAAATAATCTGGAATGTTCAAAATAGTTTTGATCTTGAATTTGTTTGTTGCATGCACACTTTCTTTTTCATTCCCCCCCCCCCCCCACCCACACCCCTTGAATTTTCCTACATTCACAAACTGAGGTGAACACAGGATGAAAGGAATGTGCCATCAGGGAAATAACATTCATGAAACCCAAATTTATAGGTAAATCCATCCTTGCTCTTAAATAAGTTTCATTAATTTTATCTGTGTTTCTAGGTTTGAAACAAACTAAACATGAAAATGCCACATATTATTAAATGACTGATGCACCTAGTTTTTTTATTGTCTGTTTCAATTGATAGGAGCTTCTGAAGACTACAGGCACTGTTGAGGATTTTGGAAGCTCTTGAAGATAATACATCAATGGGCATCAACGGGCATCAAAAACTTCGAAGAAGCAAGATGTGCTAATGGGATTCTCAAACTGCATCTGATCTTCTTGGATATTCCATATAGAATAGAAATACTGACAGTGTTTCAGTAGGGGATCCTGGTAAATGCCTAATCTTGCAGTCCTTGAAGCGGCCTCTAATTTTAGGAGATAGTCTTTCCTAGTTCTCTTACACAAAATCATTTAATTAGACATCATGATGATTAAAGCTGGAACCTTCTGCATTCAAATTCTGTGCTCTCTTATTGAGCTATAAATCCTCCTATAATGTACTATTACATTCAGCCTTGTGGCATAATTCACTCAGGAATCTTAACTGTACACATCTTACATGACACTAGAACAAGGACAACAAACAAATTTGACCAGACCTGTTAAAACTAAAAAAAAAGTAAATATGTTCTACTGGAAATAAATAAGTTGACACAGTGAGTCTTTCCTGTGATGAACATGAAAAAGGTAGGCTTGAAAGACTTTGACATACAGCCTTAACTTTTCAATTACAAAGTTACAGAAGACGGAGTGGCATCAGAATTTTCACAAAACTGTCATCAAATGGCAATTTAGTAGCAATCAGTTTTGTTTATTATTTCCAATGCCTTATAGAATACTGCATACAAGGCCAGCTTTCAGCAAAGAAACACAATGATAATGCATTGTGCTGTATTAGTAGTTGTACTTGTTGTGTGCCTTCAGATGAACTCTCTCTTATAGCAGCCCTATCACAAGAGTTTTCTTTGCAAGATTCATTAAGAGTGGGTTTGCCACTGATATTCTATAACAATGAAAGAGTGTGATTTGACCAAGGTCACCCAGTGGGCTTCTATGAATAAGTAGGGATTACAATTCTTGTCCTCACACCTTTTAAATCCAGTGGTTTACCACGTTCAGAAAGTCAGGCTTCAGTTATTAGAACTCAGCAAACCTTTATTCCATAACTATACATTCATTGTCAGAATTGCTTAATTAGATTAAACATAATTTCAAAAATATTGGTGTACAATAACCATTGCTTTACAGTAATTGCTTCACTGCATATCCCATCACAGTATCCCAGTCTTCCCCTAAAATCACAACAACCAAGATGCAAAAACACAGCTGCTGACAAAACCACTACGCCATGCTGGCTTCCTGTACTAGTTGTGCTCCACTCATGTACAGAATATAAGGAAGAAATGCAGATGGGACACCAGTTTTCAAGTTCTCAGTTTATTAAATATAACCAGTTAATTTCAAAGAACGTAATTGGGTGTGGATATTACAATCAATATAATCTCTAGGGTCTAAATCCTATTGCTGGTCCCAGATAAAGTAGACCCACTGAAAATGGAATTTACAGAAGTGTTCTTATCAATTTATTGTTTCAGAAGGTCTGTTCTAGTTGGACCAATGTATTTGGGCCTGTGTATTTCAAAGATAAACTGGTTGTGAGTGTGCCTAGTTTCAGAGTTCAGTTTCAATGATGGGGTGTTAGAGAGCAGATGTTTAAAATTGTCACTGAACGTACAATTAGGGCTATTTTTGAAAACAGAACTTCATTAATGATGTACTATATCTTGTTGAACAGTGGTATCTTGCTTATCAAGAAGGCTTTTCACTGTTTTTTTCCATCACACTTCAAACTAAGTTCTGCGCCATGTTGTTTCAGAGTTCTAAGAAATACAATTTTGCTATGGGTAAAATGTCATGGAACACAGTGTTGTCCCTTGCTGTTCAGTATTTACCATGTTTTATTTATGCTATTCAAATGTGTGAAGAAAATAAACAGTTGGGATATAGTGGCTGAATGGTTCAATCATAGGAGAGCTTTATGTACTGATTTTTGAGCAAAAAAAATTGCAAATTTTACACAAAATAAATCCATAACTACATTATTTTCTGCACAGAAAACTGTGCTTTCTTCATGGGAAACATTTCCTTGCAGAAATAATTGTTTTCACAAACAGTGGAGTTTTTTGCACATAAAATGTTGTTTTCATCACACACAAAGAACACACAATTTTGCACAGAACCTCACAGATTCTCATTAGTTTAGGATTCTCCACATGAGGGCTTCCCAACACTTAAGAATATTTTTTCTTTTTGAGATTTTTCAATTATTATTTAATATTCTTTCTGTCCTTATAAAGCAGATCTTTTTGTTGTATATAAATATGCTGATATAGTAATAAGTAGTTGATGTAAATTTACCTATATTCATGGAAGGGCTTGACTTTAAAAAAATGAATGTGGGAGAAGAAAGAAGGAAGCAATGTCATTGCCTTTTCAAAAAATGCCTTTTCCTTTGCAGATAATGCTGGTTTCTGTTCCAGAAAAAAACAAGAGCAGAAATCACATCTATATTTTCAGCAGAATAGTTGCTAAACCATTTCTTTCAAATGACTTTTAAAGATTTTCTTACAGCAGGAAGAAAATAGATAAAATTATGGGCCATGTTTATACTGAAATTAGTAAAGAAATACATCCCTAATCCTTAGTGATGTAAACTCTGGCCCCGTGCACTCTGTCCTTAAAGGTGGGTTGGGGGTGGAGTTGGGGTGTAGCATCTCCACGGCTCCATCCCCAGGGAAACAGGATGCCGTGCGCCTCGCTGCATGGTGCGTGACATCATGGTGCTCCTCCAGTGCTGCATCCGGATGACTGGGGCCACAGCATGCTGTTGCCGCAGCCCCAATCTGTCTGAAACAGTCTGCACAGCCCCTCTGTATTTATGATGACACAGAAAACACTAGAGTAGTTGGGTCCAGCATTCAAGCAGATAGTAATTTCTAACAGTAATAATTTTGGCAGACTCATATCTTAAAGAAAATCCATAGTTTCTATCTTGTATTACAGGAAAGAGGGGCAGGGGAGTGAGGAGGGCAGAAAATTCTATTAGTCTTGTCTGAATTAGAGCTTAGATTCTATTATAACAACTGTTAATTGGTTGCAATTAACCTGTGTTTACCAACATGGCAGCAAGTACTAAATGATTGCCAACTAGCAATTTAGTAAATACCAATTTAAATGCTTCAGAAATATTTGCTCTGGCTGGATTATGGTTCTCCAGGGTAAACTACAAGCAACAACTGTATTTCAAGACTATGAGCTTTTTCTCCCATTTACAGATACGTCTTATTTGAGGTTCACCAAGGATTGAGCACAGTGAAGACTTAATGCTGGACTATATGAAGTAAGAAATGTATACATTTGTCTTGCAGAGATTTACATTTCCTGACATTTTGCCAGCCACAGATGCTGGGAAAACAACAGGAATAAACGCTTCCAGAACATGGCCACATAGCCCAAAAAACCCACAAAAAACTAGAGTACTCACCCATTCCTATAAGAAGCTCCCTGTGAACAATTAGCCATTTAAAACTTTGCCAGACAAATGAAAGCAGAGAGCAGACTCCTACAAAAGAGACTTCAACAGTGTGGCCAGTTGCTGAGCAGGATGTCTCCTGTATACTCACCAAACAGACCTGAGGTAGCAGCAGGACCAGGGGATAGCCTTCCTCTGCAGCACCTAAGACTCTAGCATCTTTGTGTAGAGGGATATGGTATTTCAAGTAGCCTCGTCCTATGCCATATAAGTCTAGCACTTGGAATAGTTCCTGAAAATGAATTGGTAGCCAGTAGAGCTGTTTCAAAAAAGGAGTTATACTCTTCCTGTGACTGGTCCAAATCAGCATTCTGGCTACAATATTTTTGGCCCTCTGCAGTTTCCAAACAGCTTCCAAAAGCTCCCTCACATAAACTGCACTACAATAATCCAAATGGGATATGATCACTGTGTGTGTTAAGATAGCCAGATCTGATTTCTCAAGAAATAAGTGCAAATGCAAAAACTTGGGCATCCATAATCACAGCTGAGTCCATGGAACACACAGGAGGAAGGTAATCCCATCCAGGGCAGGCTGAATCCCGATTATGTGATCTGATTTTTTACTGACCAAGAGCAATCAAACTTCTCAATGTCTCAATTTGTTTGAGAAGAATAGGCAGTTTAGTAGCAGTGCCCTAAGAGAGGAGGAGAGAGAAGAGCCTTCACAAAGAGAAGGGTCCATTTGGAGCAACTTGCCCAAACGTTCCCCAGGACTTTGAACCAGTGGTTAATCCCTTCAATTCACTGTCTTTGGTTTTTGATATGCTCTCTTATTTAGATATTGCTCATGCAATATCTAAATTTTCAAATTGTGTTGTGATTTTCAAATTGTGTTGCTTTTACCAGAAACATTTGTATTTGTTTCCTCTGTTACTAATGGTTACTAATAGCTTTTACCAGAAACATTTGTATTTGTTCCCACTGTTCTTATTTTTGATGTGATATTCTTTCTTCTGAGTATCATGCTTTCCACATCTGCATATGTTTTAGGACAAATTAGAAGGGACTGTGAGGCCTGAGAGATAAACATGCAAATCCCACTGATTATTACTAAAGGGATTTGTGTGCATCACTCCTACATACTGCCTTGACAATTTACTTCTACATCAGTCTTGCCATTGCTGGTTACATTAATTGACATTCATATCTAAAATGACTTTAAATATCATTGTTATGCAGACTACATACAGATTTATTGCTACTTTATGCTGATAATATCTTGACAAATCCTATTTTTGCACTTCAGAAGTGTTTGATGGAGATTCTGGGGTGGATAAGTTTCAATAAACTGTCTCTTAAAGTCTTGAACACTGAGTTATTATCAGCTCTCCATCTGCTTGGGGAAAAATGGGAAGGGAAACACTGCAATTCCTTGCCTTAAGTCTGTCAAATTGACATTACATCTAAAGTATGTGCTTAGAACTCTGGACCCACACTAAGATGCTTGTCAGGTGAAAAGATTCTGTATAGGCAGTTCTTGGACTTTCATGTTAACCATTTCAGTATGAAGAAGGCAAATGAAATCAACTGGCCTACTATGTGTTGCTGTATAATTCTCATTGAAACAAATAGATGTCAAGGACTGCAAGTTCTCCTGCTCATTTTGCACATATACAATATATAGAGAGGGTATGCTTATCAAATCTGCAGATATCACTAAACTAGGAGTGGTAGCTAATATCCCAGAGGATAGGATCAGAATTCAAAATGAATGAAAACTGGGCCAAAACTAACAAAATTAATTTCAACAGGGAAGAATGTAAGATAGTACACTTAGGCTGCACCTGCACTGCACCTCTGGTTATGTGAAATAGGTGTAGCAATCCCTGGGCCACTGGGTATTTTTCCATGCCTGTTTTAATAGAAACCCTGGAAAGGAATCCTATCCTTCTTTACATATAAAGGCCATACGGTTGGGTTCCCAAGTAGCCACCATAAGTAATATTAAATAAAAGTTATTGAATAGTATATGGTTGGTGACAACCAATATCCTATTTAATAATGAGGAAGGTAGATAAAGGATATCTTGAAGCTTGCTCAATGGGGTTGTTGACAATGAAATTTCATCAGAATGTGAAAGTGACATACAACACGTTGTGTGTGACATTCCCCAGGCTTATCGCCATCTACTGTGTTTATATGACTCATCTTTACCATTTATATCTGGGCAAACAAATTCAGAGTTTGAAGTGATATAAAACTTTTCTTCATTTTCAAGGCAGCAGTGGTAAACTTTAAAACCTTGACGGAAAAATGACCTTCATAACAAAGTAGCCCATTCTTCTTTATGGCTATTACCTAATTCATTGCAACAGATTTTTTTCCCCTTTAAGTGTTCTTTTGAAAAGACAAATAAAAAGTTTACAAGATGTTTACAGCCATCTCTAGAGAACTTAAGTAGACAATTGTCAGGCTTCTCCTTACGTTTAGTAACTATTTCACATCTACTTCTTTTTTGACAAGGAAATATGTGTCCCTCCTTTAAAAGAAATCCAAAAAATAGACAGGAGTCAGTGGATGTGATGCGGTGTGGATACAATTCATTAATAGAAGATTCTTCATAATCCTGACTGCACTCCACAAGCAACTCAAGGGTCATGAAGCCAGGTACGTGACATAAACTTTAAGGCAGGGGCTGCCATGACTTGCATGGATATCTTGGAGTGGCCCTGAAATGACAACCATTGATAGTTGACAGTATCATAGGTAAAGATCTGGAAGACCCCTCAGACATCTCACAGAAAAAGTGGACATTAACTTTTCCCTTCAGGAACCACTTTCTGGTGGAAGGAATTTCTCAAGGTTCAGATGTTAATGATGATTGAAGCCATGAGTGGGAAAAAACTAGTGGAGAGGTTCAAAACCACCCAACAATATTCCAATATCTTTATATTTTAATATTGCCGTTAT
The DNA here is from genome assembly GCF_019175285.1 of Sceloporus undulatus. NCBI lineage: Eukaryota > Metazoa > Chordata > Lepidosauria > Squamata > Phrynosomatidae > Sceloporus > Sceloporus undulatus. The sequence goes on along the minus strand of NC_056526.1, from coordinate 78,371,775 downwards.
GCATGTTTCGTGCTTCTTTCCCTTCCCTTTTAAAATATTTCCTAAGAGAGGACAGCTGTGAGAAAATCTTCAAAAACTGCAAATTTTTCTAAGACCATTCACAATTCTGGACTTATTCTGTCTACAAACAACATAAGGGGAGTTTGTGGGGGGGGGGGGAGACAGAAAAATATTTATCTACAAATATATTATTTCTATCACATAAAATTATGTTTTCTGTTGAAAAAATGTTCAGTTTTTACAGAATAAGTATGGACTGTGACCATTCTTGTTAGTTAAAAGTGGATCCATAGCACTGTGATGGTAAAAGTGAATGTTTTCTACTATTTTTTAGATATTTCTCATATATTCTTTCCATCCTAATATGCACACACACAGTATCCCCCTCCTTCAACACATACGTACAGAAATAGAGAGAAAGAATGTTCATATAAAATGCACACACTGAACTTTGGAAAGGAATGGTAATTTTCAAACTACTTTTCTCCCACTATAACTCTGTGGGCTATTTCAGTTGTAATACTATGATTCCACTTTATCTGCCATAGCAACATCTTAGGGAATCCTGAGGTTTTTAGTTTGGTGAGACACTAGCACTCTCTAGTTGAGAATTCCAAAGGATCCTTCTTCAAATTCATATTCAGGATTCCATAGGATGGAACCATGACACCTAAAGTAAAATTGTAGTGCTATAATTGTGTAGAGTGAAAGGACCCTCGGCTGCACAACCAAAGCCCAAATGCAAACCTGAACGGATACATCATTTCAATGTGCTTCGCTACTGTCACACTGAAGAATTAATGAAGTGTGACATCACTGTTACTGTCCATTGTATGGAATCCTGGGATTGACAAAGACCAATGAAGTCGCCTAATCTTTTTCCTCTACATTTTAGATGCAGAAAACATTTCCTCCTCTATAGATAATACTGCTTTCTGTGCATAAAAAGTGTGAATATTGTACAGAATAAGCCATGAACTGTAAAGATGCTCATTATTTGACAATTTCCTCATTAAAGTTTTCAGACATTTAATAAAAACTTGTTTAAAACTATTTATTTCAAATATGCTTCTGTCTCTGGTTTTATAGAGGTAAGTTTCCTTTTCAATTATATGTGTCAGTAAGTAGCTAATGACAGCTTATTTAAAATTAGAAACCAGAGGCACTTTCACAGTGGAATCCTATGATTTTCAGTTTGTTGAGGCACTAGTACTCTCTGGCTTCAGTTACTTTTCTTTGACTATCTACAGGTTTGATATCCAAAAGCAGACCAGCAGCTCTTTCATCAATCAGCTGTCACATGTATGTAGAAAGTAAAAGATCTGACAGCCTGATCCTCTCTCTCTCTATATATATATATATATATATACACACACACACACACACACACACACACACCCCTACACCTGCCCAGGAGTGAGTTCCTTTCAGTTTGCCGGTATTTACTGGAGTAAAGGAGTATAGATGGCAACATGAATTCAACCGTTAATGCTCTTTCTTTCTTTCTTTCTTTCTTTCTTTCTTTCTTTCTTTCTTTTTGAATCAAGGTCTTATGTTCTGTGAGCTAAAAAGGGCAATATTTTATAAAATAATAGATAAATGTCCATTTAGTAGATGGCATAAACATTCTCAGTCATAAATTCTGGGCAGTGGAATGATGCAGAATTGTGCATAAAGAACTACATAGAGGTCCGAGCCTATGTAAGCAGTAACATTGGTCCAAAACACACTGCAGAAATAATCCAGTTTGAAACTGCTATAACTGCCTTGGCTTAATGCTAGGAAATTCTGGAAACTGTAGTTTTGTGAGACATTTAGCCTTCTCTGTCAGAGAGCTCTGATGCCACAATAAACTACAGTTCCCAAGAATCCATAGCATTGAGCCCTGGCAGTTAAAGTGGTGTCAAATTGTATTATTTCTCCAGTGTTTTGGACCATTATTTCAGCTAGTTCAAACTGTTTTGATCAAAGATTGAAAAATCAGATTTGAAATTCTCAGTGAAATAATACATTCGGTACATTCTGAGATACACTATGAAGATAAGTGCATCTTACCTCAACAAGTTTTGGATAAATGCATAAATAAACATATAAACAGGATGGGAGGAAATTTGATACATACAAAGGAAAGTGAAAGAATTAGGGTGGGATTGGAGAAATGCTATAAAATTGAGACTATACTTTTTTATAGCCCTAGCTTTATTAAGAGGAAGAATCAACCCTTTACATTGAATGGATGGTAGATTTAAGTAAACAGTTTATTTAATGATGTAGGTCCACTACAAACATGCAATGAAACCAGCTTTATATAAAAATCTTGCACAAACACCAAATGAGCAACAAAAGGCTATGACAGTTATGCAAACCTGCCAATAAGGAGCAGGCACTGTTTAGAAACTATGAATGTCCCACTGATTCTATGTATCTTACACTGGTGTTCCAGCATGTATCTTTTATTAGTGGAATGCTTCACAGTGTTCTAAAACATGGTTCAGAATGTTTTAAACATGTTTAACTTGAAATCACCAAGAACCTACAACACTTTAAATGCCTGAAGAGACCTCTTTTCAGCATAGCTCCACCACCTTATGCTTTATGGTCACTTCCTGACCTTTTCTTTTCAATTATGCTATTTCATCCTCAGATAGATCCACAGAATTGACATGAAACAGATCCACAAGATCACTGTGGCCATAGGGAGGAAAAATGCTGTTGTCTATCTAGTAACTCATGAATTAGATGTAAGCCAGTAGAACATGGTAAGTCATATTAAATGGTGTTGAACAACTTTTGACCAGAAATAATTCCATAAATGAGCATTATCCTTCCAATCAAACATACTTGCAGGAACACAGAGCTGTATACATTTTTTAGATTCAGTGTTGTTATAGTCGAAGTGTTCCTAGTGCATTTGACTGACTTTTACAACTGTCCATATTTATTCGCAATACCACTGTTGGCCTTAAGGCAACTATGAGAACTAGTTGTTCGCTGATGCCTTTCATCTGCATGATAGTACCAGGATTTCTTCTTTAGACCGTGATGAGACATTAAATGTTAGACCTAGGGTTAAAGCATCTGATATTAAAACTGAATACCATCTCGGTATGAAGTTTGTTTAATCAAATGTCAGCAAGATCTTAAATCTATCACTAAAGACCTTAATACACCCAGGGGGCAAAATCAACAATGAAAGCCAAAATCCTAGACAAGGAAAAGGCCTTGAAGAGCAGCATTTGTAGTACCATCTGTTTCGAGTTAATTGTTCTCAACAGGCTACTCAGCTGTCATTTAATCTCTGCACCACCTATTAAAAGAGTAGAAGATGTTCTGAAATACAGGAGGCATACCAAAGAAATGTTGTATGAATAACACTGTTAGGTAGAGCTGTGTTGTTGGTATTATACAGCTCATTTGTTCATTCACAAGGGGAATATAAGGCCAGGCCATGGAAAGACTGTTTTAAATAGCTCTGTCTCTTTCTCTGAAGAAACTTGCCAAGTAAACCCTGTGATAGGTTTGCCTTAGAGTAGCCATAATTCAGAAATTACTTGAAGGCAAAAGAACACACACACACACACATAATATGTGTGTGTGTCAAAATTGCATGACAAAAATTGCATGACAAAAATTGGGGAAAATTCTTGCCTAGCCATGATAAACTTTTGAAATTCTTCTTTTATGTATGTGATAAATAAAATAAGTAAATTTTGCATTTCTAGCATACAGTATGGTGGAAATAACACTTTTGCATACATAGAATTCAAAGACATAGCCATGTTAGTCTGTAGAATCACTATGTAGAGAGATCTTGGAGGACCTATCTGAAAGAAAGAAGTTGGCAGCATGAGCTTTTCTAGACTTAAGTAGCCACCAAATGCATCTGAGGACGTAGACTTAAGTAAGTAAGCTAGAACATGGAGCCAGTGTGGAGCAGTCATTTGCGTGTTGGATTAAGAGCCTGGGAACCTATAGATTGAATTCCCACATGGAAATTTTGGGTTACCCAAGACATATCAGACTCTGCCTTAAAAGAAGGCAGTGGCAATTGTTCACTGAATAAAACTTACAAAGAAAACCTAATGATAGGGCTGTCATAAATAAGAATGGTCTTGAAGACACATAACACAAAACAAGCCATTATACACCTTTACTGCTGCATAGTGTGTACAACAGAAGCAGACACAACAACAACAACAAAACATTTTAAAGTAGGCAATTGGAAGACATTTTGTATACGTACTTTGCATATAGCTGCTGTGTTTTGAGTACACTGTTCTCAGCTCTCCAATTTTTGGAACCTGCAAAGGTCTTCATTTCACCTGTTGCTATATTTATATTGGCATGGGTACAAATAAGAGCTTTACGGAAAACTATGGCAAGACTATGCCATACAAAGACACTATAAATTATTGCTATACATTATATAGCACTTTAAGTACACAAAGTGTTTTCTAAACTTAATTTAATCTATGTCAGTAGAAAAACTGTGAGATGGGATATTCTTTATTTCATGCACAGAATTAAAATAAAACTGTACGTTTGGACTAGAGATCAAGACAGACACAGAGACAGACACAGAGAGATAGGTGGATAATTTGAAACATTAGTGACATACATTTTTAATGTTACTGCTTTTATATCTTTCTATGTGACTGACAGATTGGACAGGACTTTTAAATCTTATATTTTGGGATGCAGACATTTTGACACTGAAACTCTGAACTTTAGAGTGCATGATAGTTCAGGCCAGTCCTTATAAATATTTCCAAGTGATGTAAGCCACTAAAAGGAAATGATTATTTTGTGGTGTCAGATGTGTACCGCAAAAGTCTCTTACGGCTGTTGGAAGGGCTCAACTTCTCTCTTTTCTCCATGTCTTCAGGAGAGCTTTCTGTCAGCTGGTCTATCTCCAGGTAATTCTCCATCTGGTGACCAATGTCAGGGAAGATTAAGCCTCATATAATTCCACCATGGATATTCTAACTAGGGGTGGTTGCACTAATAACTGAGAGCATGTAACTGAACATACTGCTCTGTATGTGAGATACATAGGTCATAATGGAAGGAATACTTTGAGTGGAAAAGAGAAATACACCATGGGCCTCTTGGAAGAGTGTGTCCCTACCAAGAAGTATGTTTCTGTTTCAGACAATGCCTGTTATAACAACTGATATACCATTCAAATAGTAGCAAAAAGACATAAGTAAATTTGTACATCAAAGGGAAAAAAATCACGGGTTAACTATAAAATATTTCAAGATGCAAAAGAGAAAGGAGAATCAGATTTACCTGACTTAAAATTGTATTTTGTGGCATGCTGTCTAGTTTGGATGAAAGAATGGGTGATGCTGAGAAAATTTTTAAAAACATATTAGAGTTGGAAGGGCGCGACCTGAGGTTTCAATGGCATGTATATTTATGATACTATAAGGTTAAAGTTAATATTTATTTTCACAATCATTTTGTGAGATAGCCATTTTAAGAATATGGAATAGATTTAATCTCAGGTTGTGTTCAAAAATGCCTTTATGGGTTTCAGCACAAGAATCTTTTACAGAACAAAAATAACAAGCAAAGATAGATGGTTAACATACCAAGATCTTTTGGGGCTCTGTCAAAGGGAATGTAGAAGTAAATCAAGAGAGCAGCTAGAAGGGAGTGTATACTTTTCAATGATATTCTTACTTTCAATTATCAGAAAGATTTTTTAAAAAAAAGATGTATGGTTTAGAACAAAATAAGTCAGAACTTGAAGTGCAATTGTGTACAGATGGTGAACATGTAACTGTTAAAACAAGGTGGGATACAGACCATCCAAAAAGGGCAGTCTGCCGGTGCCTTGCTTTGCTGCGGACAAACCACGCGGCTCCCTCGCACAGCAAAAAGAACTCGCAAAAAACTCATCACGATGAACAGTTTCATTGATGAGATATCTCAATATGTAAAGGTATCAGTTCTCACTGAGGACAAGACCATTTGTAAATAGAATAGAGTTTGGGTAAGAAATTGTCCTAATATTTAGCTTGATAGCTCTTGGAAAGTTAATATATATGGTAGCACATCACAATGCACTAAATTCAATGCTGTACAGGCAGTAGTGTCAGGATGTTTCTATCCTTCTTTTGCAATGCTCACCAATATTTAGATATGCACTTTCAATGCTTTCTCAGCCTCCAAAACAGGTTGTTTAGGCACATTGTTTGGGATTCAGTTCAGTATATATAGTACTGTGTATCGTGCATGGCATTTAAAGTCCTCTTGGGATACATCATCCAAAGGATGGTGTGGAACAGCATATCAAACAATGAGATTGTTCATTTTGTTGACTCTTCTAGATCAAAATGGACATAAATCCTTGTATTTTTAGGCTAACAAGCTGCAGTATGGCCTGCAGATATGGAAGAAAGTAGGCTACTTAAAATAACATAAATGATGTTCTGATTATCAATATTATAATGAAATTTAATATTTAATGTTGGCGTATTAACATATAATGAATATATCCCCTTATTACTGATTCATAATCAGTATTTCAAGCTTGTCCATGGCATGACATGAATTTAGCAAGGAAAAGAAATGAATTGCTAAATTAATAACAAATATTATTGCCTCTGCAAGAACTGTTCTGTGAAAAGTTCAAAGGCAAGATATTTGGTAAAACAGTCAGACATTAATATCTTGATTATGGAAAAGAAATTGTTCCTCTGCTAACACACATTTTCCTTCAAGTGGAAGAGAGATAGGTATATGTGTACAACCTGCAGGTGAAATTCCATTTTGAGTTCTATATACCTAGCCCTGAGCAGAAAATTTCCATAGAATATCTATCACCCTACTTTAATTTCAGCTTGCTCCATTTACAATGTCGTTCCTGCAATATTGTGTGAATTGTTTACTTCAATTAAAGGCCCAGGTTGTTTCCAACTTTCCATCCACACATGGTTTATTCACAACTATACAGCATCAATAGCTAATGATTCCATAGTTGCATTTCGTAGGTTGAAATATATTTGATCTGATATCTACAAGTCTTATACAGACTGTCAATAGTTCCTCTTTTGAGCCTACTTATTTTACTGATTGGGAATGCTGTGATGGTACTGAATAAAATTTGACTGTGTAACTGATTTAACTGAAACCCAAAGCAAATTGGACTAACTCAGACCAATTTAGAATGAGCTAGACCAAACCAATGGGATTTCAGTCCAAACTGGATTGGATTTGTTCTCCTGAGTAATTTGATCAATTCAGCCATTGAGATAGCAAACTTTATTTAATAAAAAAACAAGTTACATCTGTTGTTGTTAACTAAGCCAAGGCGACTTTGACTTATGGTGAACGCATGAATGAGAGACCTCCAAGTAACTCTGTCATCAATAGTTCTGTTCAGGTCCTCTAAATTCAGGTTGATGACTTCTTTGACTGAGTCTATCCATCTTAAATACTGTCTTCCTTTTTTCCTACTGCCTTCTTAAAGTTATTGTCTTTTCTAGAGAATCATCTGTTCTAATGGTATGGACAAACTATGAGAGTCTCTGTATAGTCACCTTGTCTTCTAGGGAGAGTTCAGGCTTGATTTGCTCTAGGACCCATTCATTTGTCTTTTTAGTAGCCCATGGTATCCAAACAACTCTTTTCCAGCACCACATTTCAAATGAGTTGATTTTCTTCCTATCAGCTTTCTTCACTGTCCAGCTTTTACAAACATGGGTAGAAAATGGGAAATATGATGGTGTAGGCAATCCTAACTAGTATTCAATGATATGTCTTGTCTAGATATCTTGTGGAATTCTAGTTATGTCAGAAATATAGCACTTTGATGCCACTTTAACTGCTGTGGCTCCATCTTATGGAATCCTGGGATTTGTACTTTGCAGAGCCACTTAGAATTGTTTAGTTCAGTCCCTTTCACTGCCATATTATTGTTTTCTGAAAGAGAATTGTCTCATGAAATTATGGTTCCATGTATTCTATAGGAAGGAGCCATGACAAATAAAGTGGCATCAAAGTACTGTGATTTTGTAATGTGGGTGAATCTTCAGCAACTGCCTTCAAAATGCTTGGAGGCAAAACAACACCAGGGAAAGTGCCAGGGTGGGGAGGTACAGGTGGGGAATTGGGCTTCACTGAGACTTTGACAAGTTTATCTTGTCACAGTGCTTGGAAAGAATGAGAATGAAGAGTATATGATAGGTTATCTTTCCCTATATTGTGTTCTTTAGCTAGGTCTCCATGAAGAGACGAAACGTTTTTAAAAGGATAAAGTTGGAGACAATTTTAAGTTTATTATAGTTTGTATTTCTTGTTGCATCCTACCAGTACTGAACCTCCCATTTTCCTTTCTTAATCCTTTCCTGATAGTTACCCACCCTCCCTACACTTAAGACTTCACACTACACTGTTACAGCAGTATAATACCACTTTCACTGCTATGGCTGTATGCTATAGAATCCTAGGATATATAGTTTGAGATATCTTGCTAAGAATTCAAAGTAATCCTCCCTGAACTGTAAAAACCATGATTCCATACAATGGAATCATGGCAATGGCAGAATCATAGAGCCATAATTCTGTAGTGTGAAAGGACCCTTGCGTTTATTGTTTAAGTCAATCTTTCATTTAATCTGATCACAGTATTGTTTTAGAAGACATTTTATTTTTACATGGAACTGCCCTTATTTTTTTTCTCCCTTACTTTTCAGGTTTGGCCTTAGTTATTTTATTTTTTTAAAGGTTAGGTTTGATTTTCATTTCAATTTGTTTTATTTGTTATATTTGTGTTGCTTTTTTCCTCTAATGCACACCTATACTTCTTGTGTATTTAGCATAATCTTTTTCCTGAAAAACAAAAGCCCTGAAATACGATAAAAATTTGGATACAGTAGTGAAATAAGGAAACTTTTACACTTATTAAGTTCAGGTGTTTGGTTCCAAAACCATTTTCAGGTATTTGGGAACTAAATCTAATTTGAGCTTTATATTCAACACTGGCATCATAAGTTGGGCCTAGAAAGAAGGTGTGATATCATCCCATTTAGTCTCACCTATCAATATTCTAGCAGCTGAGACTTTTGGGTTGTCTTGAAGGACAGTCCCATGTCAAATGCATTGCAGTAGTCCATCTGATAAGTTACTAGAGGATTATGACTATCCAGGAGCATCTGAAGATATTAATAGTTATCACAAGCTAATGAGGCTATGTATACCTCCAGCAGCAATGCTGAATCCAAGACATGCTCAGGCTACCTACCCACTACACAAAGGGCTGTCTGGAAAAAGCTGCTCATCCAGTTCTCAGGCATGAGAACCATCTACCAACAAGGCATCAAACTTTTCAGAATGTAGTTTTAGTTTAAAGACCATTATCCATAGCATTAATGCCATAGCATTGACCAGAGCCCCTCATCCAATGCCATCTTCTAAAACTGATGGTCTACATAGTAGTGGACCCAATGATTTTTGCCCCAGATCTTCCAATCTACAGAGTCATCCCAGTGAAGTTTCAAAACTGATGGTGTCAAAAGATGTATCAAAAGAAACAGTCACAATATACTAGGCATATTTGTTTCAGTAAGGGTTACTTTGAGCACAATTTGTTCAAACCGTGACAGGTGAAATGGTTGCTACAATTACAAAATATACTAATTTAACGCTATTGCTGTACTTTAGTTCTACTCTTAAAGGAAGCAAGTTAATTTTAGAAGCAAAAAATTGTGGTAGGAGAGTCATTCAAATTCATCTTCTTATTATTGACTTCCCATAATGCAGCCGAAGCAAACCATACATTCAAGTGTATGTAAACTATAAAATGTTAATTGTTTTGGGACCTCAAGTGATTATCAATTACATGTAATGTTCCTCACTTTATTAGGTGTATGTCATTATACTCTGAATATGATAAGGTATTGGTGGTATTAAGAGGTAGATAATATTGTCAGCAGAAATGGCATTTGTACAAACATCCTAACATTAGAAATATATTTCTAATTTAAAATACCTAATTTAAACTATACTTTAAAGTATTGATTCTGTAGACTATATAAGTAGAAGTTCAGAATATATGAAACAGCATGCCTTTGAACTGAGATTGCTTTTGCGATGAGAAAGTCACATCATTTTTTAAAAGAATATACACAGTTTTAAGAATCCAAGGTTTGTGTTATGCTGTGATATTTGTTCTTAATTTATCAGTGGTCTCCTTGGCCCTTAGTAATTGAGAAGCCTATGTCCTACCTGTGATTTCATGTCTGATGTACATAATAGTTTTTCCTTTACATACAATTGGACTCTTTCCAAAGATTGCAGGTTAATTTATGATTTCTTTGTTAGTCAGAACAAAAGTTTATTTGAAACTTTTTGTGATGCTTTAGCATTCTTACATCTACAAAAGTACAGTGCAAAAAATAAAGCCAGAGACAAATATTCAAAGAGAATCAAATCTGTATCTTTTATGCCTCAAGCTGATCTTGCACAGAAGGAATGAGGATGGTAGGAAAACAATTCTTCACTAGGTTTATTCTCAAAAGCAATTTTCTTCCTGCTATGAGAAAGCCTTTTGAAAACCATGCAGTTTGCAAAGACTATTTGCAATTGAGGCCTTATTTTGTGCAAAATCTACACGTGGTTGTTTTGCACAGAAAACACCATTTTCAGTGCATGAAACAGCATTTTTTTTTAAGGGAGAAGAATATTTCAATACAGAAATATTAATTCTTGCACAGACAATGTTGTTTTCTGCTCAGAAATAAAAACTGTAATGGGGAATTTGTTCTGCATAAAATTAGTACAGGATCGATCTTCAAATTAAAAATAAAAATGGTGTTTTCTGTGCAAAAAGGTAGTTTTGATGCAAATCAACCATATGCAAATTTGAAACAGATCAAATTTTGCACAGAATAAATATTAATAGTTCAGGATTCTTTTTATCACAGTTTCTCTACTTTAAAAAACATGCTTTTGACCATTTCCCCCAATATTTTTTATTCTTTCCAACCCTAGAGGATGATGAAAATGGGTTCAGATACTTCTGGAGCATTATTGCTGTAGTAGTAGTTGTTGCTGCTGCTGTTGTTTAAAGACTCAGGGAAGAATCCAGCTGAATACAATAAATATTTTAATAGATTCCCTTAAAACCAATTATACACACATCCTTCTCATTCCAAAATTTATTTCAGAGGCTTGTATAAACCTTCCAGATCACCATCATTTAGGAAAGCAATGTAGGGGAGGGAAGAGAAAGCAATATGTTCTACCATGAGCAGACATCTGCCCAGAAGGCATGACTTGCATCCTGAATATTGTGACATTCTTTAGATACTAGGAAACAGTGGAAGGTTTGGGAGGTGGATCAGACTTCACTGTAACTTTCCTCATTGATTCAGATATAGGGATGGATGAATGTGTCACACAACACTACAGGTCCAGTTCAATTCATGCACTTATTCCCAGAAAGTAGAAGACCATGTCATAACTCATTGAAAACTATGCAGGGTTTTTTTTTTTAAATGAATTTTCACAGGATAGAACTTATGCAATGCAAATAATAATAATGATGGGTTTGGGGCATTTTTTGCACAAAAAAGAGGTTCCCAGGCCAGAACTGATGGAGAAAACATTTTGTGTTGTTGGAAAAAAAGAAATACCTTTTCCATTTTCCATGCAGTATAAGTCCTGTGAAGATTCTTGCTTGTCTTGAATTCTCCTCAGGTTTTCCTGACACTTGTAAAATCCATTTTTGATCATTAATTTGAATATTTTTGGATTCTCTTTCCATCTCTAGGTGTAAATTTTGCCTATGCAGATAGGTTTTACTTCTGTCCCATATTTGCAGGGAAATGCAAGTTTGGTGGAGTAGTTCAGTAATTAATAAAAGTTGTCAGTGGGGTTCTGACTTGATCCAGATCAATTTTGATCCAGTCCAACCTGCTTCAGATGTCAAATCTAAATCAAGATTCAGAAATCAAGACCTTTTGGTGCCCCATTTATATGAATTTAATAACTAAATATTATTAAAACAACACATGTATTATGGATTCACCCATGGGAGGCATGGTTTACTGGTCTCCAGTGACCATGAGACCAGGATTTAAAAGTAAACAGTGTCTCTGAGACACTGTTAGCAAAGTCAGGGGCAGAGCCAAGGTGACTGGCTGTGTTGCCGCCTTTGGGTCTTCCTCTTTTGACCCTGATTTTGACCCACCTTAATATTATTATTAAGAAACATTAAATAGGTAAGTTAATAAAAGGTAATAAAGTAAAATAAGTTAGCTAATAATATCACAAATTATGCAGTCAAGTTTACTGCATTTGGGGAAATTGCAAGGGTCACACACCCGGAGTGCAATGGATGAGCCTCACCCTGGGAAAACCACATGACGCATGCCCTGACTCTGTTCCCCATGGTGCCGTGATGCCTTGTGCCGTGATGCTGTGCACCACTCTACACAGTATGTGCATCACTCTACTCCTCCGGCACTGCGTCCATACAATGCAGTTCTGAAGGAGTGCCACCAAACTGTGGCAATGTGGCTGTGGTATTCTTTGCAGGGCGCAAAAAGGAGCCACTTTTTGCAGCTCCTTTTTGGATCATGGAAAGACCAGACCCATTCTTATGGTGGAAACAGCATTGTTGTTGGACAGAAAATGCTGTAGTTGGGGTCCTATTTTTTTTTTAATTGCACATGACTGTTTTGTACTCGAAATAGTACTTTCTGCTCAGGAAACAGCATTTTTTTTCTGTAAAAATATATTTTATCTTGTGCAGATAGTGGCAGTATGGACCTCCCTTTTTACAACCAGATTGGAGCCATGGTACCAACACACTGTGCCACTGCTCTCACCTTTCTGCAGTGCAAAAAAGAGCTGCAAAAAGCAGCTGCTTTCTGTGCCGCTGAAGTGGTTTGAGAACATTGGACTTCAGTTTTGGAGACCAGGTTTCAAATACCTGCTCAGCTTAGGAAAGTCACATTCTCTCATCCCCAGAGGAAGGCAAAGGTATTCCCCTTTGATTAATCTTGCCAAGAAAACCCAATGATAGGATCACCCTAGGGTTGCCATTAATCGGAAATGTTTTGAAGGCACACAACAACAACAACAACAACAACAACAACAACAACAACAACAACAACAATAGACTAGCAGCTATACATTTTTCCACCTTTCTTTTCATATCTTTTTCATGTTCTAGCAAGCACAATTCATACTGCAGCTTTCCATTTATTCCATTGTTATCAAGAACATCAAAACACTGCACATTATTTCAGTATTATAATGAATACTTGAAACCCTCTGCAAATATTAAGTAATCTGTAGTGGCACCATGATAATATTTCAAGAGCTGTACAAAAATGGTGACAGTGTGTATCTTGCTTTGCTTCTATATTATAAAACCTGGCATTCTCCTTGTCAGTGAATTGCAGGTACTGTTCAAACTATTATTTTTCAAATTTTGGGTTTATTGTACCGCCCTGCTGCTAAAATCTATTCTATTATTTTTGCTATAATATGGTATTCCATTTCCCCAAAGACTTTTAACAAAACTTATCTGTGAGTGCTTAATAATATGCTGAATAACAACAGAACTGTGCAATTTAATTTATTATGAACAGAGCTCATTGGTACTGCATAGGAGAGAATGAATAAACATCTTGTGTAGGGATTTGGATTTGAAATGCAAATTGTTAATCACCCGCCAAACAACTTTTATCAATTACTGCCACCTTTCTACTCCCCATCAGTTCCAGGCATATACCAACTACCTGAATCCAGACATATGCCAACTAAAATTAGAATGAAACAATTAAACATCATGTCTGCAATGTCCCTAGTATGTAGTCAAGGTGCCAGCAGTTTAAATCCCATATTTCAGTTTTCTAATTAGTTGATTTAAATTAGCTGAAGTCTTCTTCTCACACTATACATATTTAGGTGTACACTAAAAAATATAAAAAATGTGAAGGTAAGAAATTTCTGTTAGCAGATGGTGGGTATCATATGGACATTATCATTAATATTTTGAGTCATGATTAGTTGGGACAACCTTTTTGAAGTTACCTGTGCAGACAAATTGGTGTTGCCTTCACTCATGGTGTAGAATGACGATTGTTGAAGCCATCCTGAATTCAATAGGAACTTCATAACTTCTCTAAAATATGCCAGTTAATCAATATTTCTTAAAGTGTATCAACATTAGGTCAGAGCAATACAGATTAAACCATACAATCTATAAATAACTGAATAACAGAGTAGTGTTGCTCTCAGTATAAAATGTTAATATTTTTATGCCTGTGGAAAACTACCATGCCTTGAGAAGTGTTATGCATGATTGCTTGTCCCTGATTCATCTAGAATCCTTGTCCATGTGTTGCTTTTATTGGTAAACCCCTTCAGATGAATTCTCAATTCTGAAGTAAATTAAGCCAATACAGATCTCTCTATATATTGTTACCGGAGGTGAGGGGGTCATTAAGATTCAGATCAACATTTTTGGACTCCTCCGGGGCTGGGCAGGCACAGCCAGACAGCACCTGTTTCATTACATCATATAAAGAAAATATGCTGATGGAAGGACAGAGAAAGAGATAAGAGAAACAACACATCTTCCACAGTGATATCTATAGCTTCCACTCTAAGGTAAGATTTTTACACAATTATAGTACTTGGGTTCAGTGGGGTTTGAGATCAATGAACCCTATATATTCTGCTTGCCTGTCAAGGGCGGGGTACAGACCAGCCCAAAGCGGCAGCCTGCCGGTGGCCTAATTCCCTCTGGAGGGAAGCCACAGCCACCAAACCATGCGGCTTCTCTCCAGAGTAAAAAGCAATGTGCAGTGCCATGTGGGCACCATGCGGACGCCACACAGCACTTATGTCACAATGGTGGCACCCGTGTACACGAGATGCTGCCATTGTTACACCATCCACACGTACTAGGGTTAGGGACTGTGCGGTTGTCATGCAATCCTTAAACCTACTATCGCTGCTGCCATGGTACAAAGGGGCTGTCTGTCTCGGGCCAAAGGTTTTTTTTGCTTTGTAAACTTAGCTGATAGTAGCAGGTCTCTGCCTGTCTAGTTACATGTTGCCCATCAAATCTGCTTCTCAGTGTGCTTCAGTGATGCTTCTTGACTTTAGCTGTGGTCTTCAGTGCAGCTTTGCATGAACTGAACCTTGGGGATAATCTTAAATGCTTTCGCATTATGCACCTGATTCAAAGCAAGCTAAGATCATCTGGAAAAAGAACCTTAATTTGCCCTTTGCCCCTTTTCTTTGTTTGTTTATTTATTTATTTATTATTTTTGCAGTGTCTGTATTTAAAATGGGTGTATATCAGCTAGACATACACAGTCTCTTACTGAACAAGAGGAAGATATACCACACAGGCATTAGTGTTCAAAAGGAAAGAGCAGCACTGAGCACTCAACTGAATGTACTATATTTAAAGATGGCTGGCAAGACAAAAATGCTAGAGTTACATATCTGCAATTCTGCAGAGTTTAGTTGCTCTGACAAGGCTACTATAACTTCAGCTGCATTTTCTTCAGTTTTTTAAAAAAATATAAATATAGTGGGACCTCGGTATCTGTGAACTTGCCATCCACAGATTTGAGTATCTGTAGATGACAAGCCCACGTTGTCTCCAGTGGTGACATGCACATACAGCTGCACCACCATTAGGGACAATGGAACACCAAAAGGTTTGGATTTCGGACTCTTGATTTAGATTTGCTATCCAAAGCTGTTTGGACTGGATCTAGATTGATCTGAATCAAATCAGAGCTCCATCCAAATAATTGAACTGGGTTTGAAATTGAATTGGGGAATCCCTGCACACTTCTAATTTTACTACCATTGCTTCTAATAGTAGTAGCAGCATCACCAATAGTAGATAGAAATCCATCTATTATATCCTAGAACACATACACCTAGGAATAGCAGTAACAGCAGCAATTGTTTCAACTATATTTGTAAGCTGCCATAGTATTAAAAATATTGTAATAAATAAACATTAGTTCCATTACTACTAGTAATAGTAGTTTTGGTCATAATAAAAACAACATAATGGATGAACAGAGTATTTGTCATCATTTCTAAAAGCATTGCACTTAAACAAAACAAAACAAAATAAAAAGAGGAGGAAGTGTTTGACGTTCCTCTAAAAAAATAATTTTTAATAAACAAGCCATATAAGCCATTAAAATAATGCTTAGTAGAGATGGAGGTGGAAAGTTGATTCGTTTAGATGCTTCTAACAAGGCCATATCTCTGGTATCAGTTTCTGAGTAAGCCTGACTGAGGATAGCATTCTCATCTGTTTTCATTCTTTGCAAAAGTCCAAGTTATCAGTTTTAATCATAGTTGCCAACTTCCAAGTTGTCCTTCACATCTCACTGGTCAGCTAGAAGTAATCAACACACATTACTCACATAGGACTAAATTCTAATTACTCTTCTCAGTCTACAGTATAAACAATCAGTGGGGCATGATCTGACTGCTGAAGTTTTGTATAATGTAGAAGGCTAGCTCTTCATCTAAAAAGTGCAAGTGTGTGTTTGTGGTGTGTAGCAGATTGATCACTTAACAGTTGCAAAGGCTGAGTTGGCAAATTTCTTTTACATCATGTTTGATATAGCTTTCATAAAAACTGGTTTTTTTATAATTTAAATGGGAACAGCAATTGCCAGTTTTTCAATAGTCACACTGGACTTGGGTTTGTTTTTGGTTTTTTTCCAGAAAACATTTGAATTTATGAGGTTATTATGAGGGAAAGGAAAATCAAAGACTGGATGTCAGGGATGATGGGGAGTTGTGGCTCTTCACCTGGCCTGGAACTCCCACCTGGTTGTGCACCACGCTGACCAGTTTGGCCAGTTGTTATATCTTTGCAGATTGCAGAGAACAGGCTGAAGACCCCGACAAACTCTCCAAGCCTTCTCACTCTTGCTCCACAGAAGTCTTCACCCTTCTTCACCAGGGTCCTGCTGGTTTGTAGCTTCACTCAAGACACCAGACAACTCAGTAGTCTTATATGAAAGATCTACTTTATTCTACTAATAACACAGCTCCAAACAATACTCAACTCCTCACTCTCCAACCCACACAACAATCCACTACTACCCACAAAATGCATTGGGATGTATA
Organism: Sceloporus undulatus; assembly: GCF_019175285.1. Classification (NCBI taxonomy): domain Eukaryota; kingdom Metazoa; phylum Chordata; class Lepidosauria; order Squamata; family Phrynosomatidae; genus Sceloporus; species Sceloporus undulatus. The sequence continues at coordinate 78,354,633 of NC_056526.1, read as the reverse complement.
GTCCTTATTATAGCCATATCATGGCACCACCCCACTGTGGTCTGTTTCCACCCAGTGGCTGTACATCATTCCCATTGGTTCTCTTTGTCATCCTACAATTAATGATTTCATCATCTCAGCCTTGACCACTTTACAATTGTCAGGTGTGTCCATTTATCACTATGCATTTCTTGTCCTTGGCACTCCGTATTGTTAATTGTATTACCCTTCACACCTGTGTGGTTCTCCCTTGGCTTCTGCTGGTCACTCCGACTCTCACATACATCTTTATTTCTCTTACTGTATAACCCATGTGGCTTTTCCTTAACATTTCATTCTTCTTATTTTCTCTCATTTTTTCTCTCTCTCCCTCCCTTGCTTACCACCCTCCTTGCATATTTATAAACCAAATCCATAATTTAAAATAAATAAAGAAAAAACAGATAAACGGAAGGGGAAGGTTGGGAAAAGATGGAGGCAAAAAGAGAGACACAAAATTCTATGCTGAAAAGGCCACAACTTTTTGTTACAATAAAGACTCCCCACAACATGGAGCAATGTATCCAGTGTTAGTCTGCTGATTAGTTATCATCTTGTTGATCTGTTTGCTGGGAGAGCCCAGTGCTAGTAGTAAATTTTGAAGACTCATCTTTAAATTTCCAGATGCATTCCTATTACAGTTTTGCTAACCAGCTTGGAAATAGCAAGACCAGACAACAGGTTGGGTTATAAAATGGGCCATTTACTTAAATTACCTTATTTATGTGTTTTTCTATGAGATCTGCAAATGGCAGGAACAATCTAGTGCAGGAGCAGCTGAGGACCAGTGGTTTCTTTCGCAAACCACCTCCTAGCTTCCTCTGGGTGAAACCTCTGAGCCTTGTGGATGACCCCTGTTGCATTGCTCTCTGACTGGCTTGCATCTGGAATGCCAACCTGAGATTTCCCGACTTAACTAACAGGGCTTAAGCGAGAGTTATATCCCAGTCAGCCCCAAGGAAGATCTCTTTCACTATCCCTTTAGTCACATGAGCTAAAGGGTAGTTCCAGAGACTTAACGTTCATCCCAAGTGGATTCCATATACAGTCAGCCACCCATAGGCAGGCTTGCTTTCTGCGGCTTTGGCTTATGCGAAGGCAATTGCTGGCAGAAGTAACTGGGTGTGTAATGGGGCTTGTAATGAACCTGAGGGGAGGGGGCAAAATACAGTGGTGCCTCGGGTTACGAAAGTAATTCGTTCGCGGCCGCTTTCGTAACCCGAAAAGCCTTCGTAAGCCGAATTGCCATAGGCGCTAATGGGGAAAGCGCGATTCCGTGCGAAAAAGCCGAAAAAAAGCACCAAAAGTTTTTCGTAACCCGAAAAAAAACATTCGTAACCCGAAACAATAATTCCCTATGGGATTTTTTCGTATCCCGAAAATTTCGTACCTGGGTATTTCGTATCCCGAGGTACCACTGTACTTAAATAGGCTATGCTCTGCCTCCAGCCCATACATCACCGTGCAAGCACATTGATTTTGTTTATATAAATAAATATAATAAAATATTTATTTGTATCCCGCCTTCCTGTTTGCGATTGAGGCAGGTTTAAAGGACTTGAAGGCACACAACAAACAACAACAACAACAACAGTACCCCTTAAGGGGATCTGCAAAGCTGGGGAGGTGGGCTACAGGTCCATTCTCTCCAACTGATCCAGCTCAATTTAGATGAAGTGAAAAGGCAACAAAGAACAAAAAGTTTCCCCTACAAACTACACACAATTGTGTGATCCACACACAAACCATGATTCAAAGAAGGTAGTAAAGAAGCCGGCCTGAAAGAGTAGACAGCAGAGCAGCTAGCAGGGATTTAAATTTCATAAATGTCATTCTCACAGGGAACAATGATAATTCTATCAATTTCTTCTCCTTGCTGCAAGCAAGTAATCAATATGTGGTTGTCAAAGACTTTTTGCAGTTTAGAACTTATTTTGTGAAATATATCTATCTATATCTGCATATTCCCCCTCCCCCCAACACACCACACAAGATGTAAAAATTGCATTTTCTGCACAGGAATAATATCTTCTGTTCAGAATCACCCTGCAGATTTTTTTCACACAGAATAGGATCAAGACCATGGGGATTCTTGTAGAGCTAGAATTCTCTCTGTCCTGATTCCCTAACACCTGGGGTTGATTTTCAATTTTCCATTATATATATATATATATAGAGAGAGAGAGAGAGAGAGAGAGAGAGAGAGACTGAGACACTGTGTGTGTGTATACCACCATCTTTCTCCCTCTCTCTGTCTCACACACAAACACACATGTGCAAACATGTACACACCATCCACACACAGACCCACCACACACTCCACACACACCTATTATTTCCATTTCTAGGAGGACTGTTTTTTGTTTGATTGATTGTGCTTTTGTTGGAGTTTTTTGGCAGCACAACTGAGGATAATGTAAGCAACAAAGTTTAAATATCTGTTTTGGGTTGGGTCCTCCTCTCCTCTTTCTTTCAAACATATTCCAATGGGTTCAGCAGGTTTCCAACATGATAAATGTACAGTGGACCCTTGTTATATGCTGGGGTTTGGTTCCAAGATCTCCCGTGTATAACAAAATCCATGTATGCTCAACGTCCCCTTACATATAATGACATAGCAAAATGGTGTCCCTTATAAAAAATGGAAAATCAAGGTAATTTTACTTTTTTGGTACATTTTCAAACCGTGTATGCTTAAATCCGTGTATAAAAATACTTGTATAAGAAGGGCCGACTGTACACACCTTTTGTGCTGTTTTAATCTGGAGACTACTAAAAGGGAGCTTAGACAAAACTGTAGCCAATCTGGCAAATCCACAAGATTGGTTACAATAAATAAAAAGTGAAAGAAATTTAACAATTCTGAAACACTAAAACAATTGGTGCCAACAGACTGGCACCAATCAATTCATATGGAAGAAGACTCTCTTTGGAGTTAACCACCTGCCAGATTGTTTAAATATTTAAGGAGAAATTAAAATGAAGTTGGGTCCAGGTTAAATGTATGTCCTTTTAAAAATAAAATAAAGTAAATGACTTGTTATTTTACACACACACACACACACACACACACACACACACATTTATATATTTGGGAGGGGGAAAGCAGGGTCCATTGATCAGGTCAATTCCTAACAGTGGTAGTTGGAGGCCTCCATATCAGTTAGATGGTGACTCCATACAGATTTTCTGTATAGATAGATAGATAGATAGATAGATAGGTAGGTAGATAGATACTATGGGCCTGAACATTTGCCATTCACAACAGACAACAGCATTCTTGGGGTGGGCTTGGAATTGTGACAACAAGGAAAAGCAGTCTAATTGGCTTACCTGTACAGGTGAGCAGAAAGCATGCAACATGACAATCCCTCATTCCTCTTCCTCCAACCATTTGGCCATCATAGCTATCTATTGTTTATTCTCCATCAGGCATTTTTGACATCCAAGTCAAAGCCATGGTCCTCACTTAATGGAGCTATTAATTGTCAGGTAGCTGACTTTTGGAAAAATGAAGTTGGAACATGTCCCAGAACATGCAGCGTAGTCTCTAATTTAGTTCTTGGAAGATGATACTCATTGAGGAAGTGGAACAGAAAATTAGATAGCTACAAATAAAAGTTATTCTTGTATTTAGCAAACTTCCTGAATCATGTCAGTGCAACTAACTGAAATTTTTACACAACTATATTTGAGAGCTGTCTTCTAACAAGTAACTGTTAGATTGGCAAAAGGAAAACAATATGTATATATGTATGTGATGTTTCATTGCCCTATGCTACATGGCATCTCACCACCAAGAGAAGATAATTTTTAATAATGAAAAATTGAAATTATTTTTCATTATAATTCATCATGACACACACAAAGTGCTATCAAATTATTAAAGGCTAAGCATTAGCTTAGTTCTAGTGCCTGCCTGGTAGACTGACTGACTATATATCTACCTTACTTTAGCATCCAGTTCACATGCCCAGCTCATCTACAACTTTCTTTGTTACTGAAGAAAGTAGAACATGTAAGATATGGGTGCACAGGATGCAGGAGAGATAAAGGCATATTTCACACAAATGGCATGTGCTTAGGATTTTTTTTCTGTAAATGTGCACAAAAAGGTTAATAGATACATTGGATAACTTGGTTCTCCTTAAGAAACATAGAAATATAAGAGTGAAGTAGAAGCTGGTTTCGAAGCAGAAAAGATGAGTCACCATGAATGAGCAGAGATATATTTCAAGCTATAGAGACCGGTTCCATCCAAATTCTACCCCAAATCTGCCAACAAAACAATGGTCCACAAATTGGAAATACTCAGGGGCTGTGCAGACTGTCCCTAAATGGCAGCATGCTGCCGCCTCCAGCTGCACTGGATTGGGATCATGGCAACTGCATGCTGCGGACCCAATCTGACCTTTCCAAAGTGCAAAAAGGAGCCACAAAAAGTGGCTCGTTTTTGCATCCTGGAAAGGGTGTGATAGCCAGGGTGTCATGGCTTTAAGGTGCTCCTTTGGTGCTGCATCATGGAAATAGCAGTGCCAGAGGAGTACCATGATGCCATGCACCTTGTGGAGCAGAGTGCGGTGTCACCATGACTCCATCCACAGGCCAGCCTTCATGGCCAGTCTGCGCAGCCCCTCAGTTTACATTTGAAGAAAAGGGACTCAGGGATTGCAGTGCAGATTGCATCATTGCATTAATTTCCATTGGAAGCCAAGTGATGCTCAAAAATTTTCAACAAAGATTTCTGCTACACATGAAGGACAAAATGGCAGATGTACAAACAGGATTCAGAAAAGGAAGAGGCACTACAAACCATATTGTAAATATATGCTGGCTACTGGAGTGTACCAAAGAATTTCAGGGGAAAAACACCACACTTTGTGCTTCATAAACAACAGCAAAAGCTTCAACTGTCGCTATCATGAAAACTAAAGATTTTTCTGAAAGAAATGGGAATTCCAAAGCATTTGATTGCCCTGATGTGCCACCTATACTTTGGAAAGAGGCCACTATCAGGATGGAATATGGAGAAACAGAATGGTTTTTGATTGGCGAGAGTGTCAAGCAAAGGCACATCTTCTTACTCTATTTACTTAATTTATATGCTCAACATATTATATGGAAAGTGAGAATAGATTCAGAAGAAGAAAGTGTGAATACAGGTCAGGAGGAAGGAATATCAATAATTTAAGCTATGCAGAGCACACTGTTTTACTAGCTGAAGATAGTAAAGACTTGGCACAACTACTGAGGAAAGTTAAGGAAGAATTTGCAAAAGCAGGATTACAGCTGAATATTAATGAGACAAAATAATGACCACAGAAGATTTACATAACTTTAAAGTGGAGGATGAAGATATCAGAATAGTTAAACATGTTCTGTACCTTGGCTTGATCAGCATGGAGACTATAGCCAAGAAATCAGAAGAATACTAAGAAAAGGGCTGGTAGCTATGAAGGAACTAGATGATTTCCTGAGGTGTACAGATTTATCATTAAATACCAAAGGTAGGATCATTCATTCTATTGCATTTCCAGCTTCTGTATATGGATGTGAAAGTTGAAAAGTGAAGACAAAGAAGCAGATCTAAAAGCAAATCAACTCTGAATTTACACTAGAAAGAAAAAATGACTAAATTGAAACTATTATATTTTGGGCAGGTCATGAGATAATTTAGCTCACTGGAAAATATTCTTATGTTTGGTAAAGCTGAAGACAGTAGGAAAAGAGGAATCCTATGTTATTGGTGGATTGACTCAGTCAAGGAAACCATGGCCCTCAGAATGCAAGACCTGAGCATAGCTATTAATAACATGATCTCTTGAAAGTGTCTCATTCATCGTGTCACCATGATTCAAAGCAAACGATGGTATGCACATATTTTACACACGTACACACCTCAAGATGTCAAAGCTTAGTTATTTTTAGCACTGTGAGATGAAGAAGAAGATGGGAACAGGTAATGCTAAATAAGAGCAGATGTTCTGATTGCAATGACATTGCTAAGGGTGTGTGGACTGTACTGGGTGACACACAAATAACTGTCCATAATGTTATTTTATAGACAGTCATTTCAACCTACACTAACTTGCTTCCTCTGATGCAGGAGGACCCAGTCTACCCCCAACCCAGGTGGGACCAATGTACTCCCTCACCATTGATCATGTGGCTGGGTGCCTCATTCTGGCTGAAACCTTTAACCACACAGAGCTGCTGGATTTCAGAGCAATTTTGTGAGTGGGCTTTCCTGGGAAGGTGATAGAGGCCCTAAGGAATAGGAGGATTTTAATTTTAGCCAGTTGCAATGGGGTGGTGGTGGTGGTGGTGGAAATGTCTAGTGTTCAAAAAGGCCAGGAGAGGGGATGGAAAGAAAATAAAATATATTGCAAATCTGTGATTTGGAGGAAGGTTTTTTTCATGGAGGTGACACCAGTGCTGGTGAAACCAACCCTAGTGACTGAAAACCAGAAAGTAAGATTGAAGAGTAATCCAGAGTCTAATCAAAGAGCAAACCAGGATCAAAGACAACCTTATTGATTAAGGGACATTTAACTGGACAAGAAATATTTTTCTAGGAGTATCCTGTGGCGCTCTTGGGTAGACACCATTACTCCAGAGCCACAGGATCTTATTTGCCTTACCTAGGCAGATGCTGCAGCATGCTACCCCCTGCCCTGGCCCACCACCTACGGCAGCTAACAAAGCCTGCCAGTGCAAGCCAAGAAAGTTCCTGACATCAGGGAGAAAAGTTCTTATTTAGATTTTATGTTTGGTTTATTGTTTAGCGTAAACATTCTTTACCTCAAATCTTCCCTGTCTTGGGAAAATAATAACATACATAGGAATCTGTCTCATCGTAAATTAGATCACTGCTTCTTCTACTTTAGTGCTATTGACTCTGACAGTCAATGGCTCTCCAGCCTTTCAAGATGGGATTCTTTCCCAGCCTTACCTTGAGAACGCAGGTATTTCCTAAGTATCACCGATCAAACTGCCAGTCTGGCCTAACCCTCTTTAGCTTCTGAAATCAAATGAAACTGAATGTGTTTAGAGTAGAATGGCAGCTCCTCGCTCCTTCTATTCTTATGTTTTTACAGCCACAGGACTCTGCTTGTTTGTGGTTAAGTTTCAAGAGAAAACAATTGACACTGCCCTTTGAATCTTCACTGATTGTACAGTTCAGATGGATGCTAAGCAAGCAAGATGACACCCTTGTAGGGGCATTACAAGTAGGGCCATGTATCATCTTCATGAACACAGATGTAAGTTTTTGGTCTCTCTCCATCCTAAACTCATCCTAACATGTTTTCAGGGTGACAACATGGCCCCGCCAAAATCTCTTAAAATCTTTTCTCGTCCTCTGTGTGCCACCACTTATGTCACAGTGAGACTCACCCACCTAACTACTTTTTTCGCATGGCAGCCTATGGGTCTTTTTATCCCCTCACTGCCACCAATTATGTGATGGAGACACTCAAACTCTCCATCGGGACTCCATTGGGACTCTCTTGTGTGTCTCCTGCACTACAACCCTCTCTTGATGCCAGATCTCTGGATTACAGATTTTCCCCAGCTTGGCACCAATTATTCTCTGACAGCCACACACCCACTATCTAGTGTGTCCCAAACCTAAAAGACTTTTCTCAATGTTGGTAGCATTTTTAATGTATTTTTGAAATCACTCCAGAAAGCTACTTGTTGAAACAAAGTAACAGATTTATTTACAAGTCAGGCTGAATCTCTTTTAGTGGGTGGTGTTCACATTGGATACGGTATTTGAATACTTTATTTGTTACACAGTTTGACAGTTCCTTTATCTTGTCTTTGTAATTGTTTCCTTATAACTTTATATCATTTCTGGGAAACTGTGACTTCCCTCGTCACCCTAATCTTAAACTCTCTTAGTTCCAACTGCCTCTCAAGCACTTATAGTAATTGCCACAGACTTTCTGGTTGTAATCTCTCGGGATTTTTCAGGACACTATTCATCAAGGACTCTCCTAGTTCCTGATCTGAGTATTCAAAACCCCTATCCAATACTGCTTCTCTCAGCAGTATACCTCATCCACCTTGGCTGTTAAAACCCCTCAGGGTCTGATAAACTTCTAACTCAGAGCTCTGTCCCTCTCTGGTCCCTGTCTAACTGTCACACATTCCTCTCTTCCTATTTATACTTGCTCCTGGGAGTCACCCCCATTTTTTCTTGGCTAAGCTCCCATTGACTGTTGTCAGGCTCACTCTGTTGCCACCATTCCAATCAGCCTTTTCTCCACACATGTTATTGCTGAATACAGAGCAGTTTTAAGGAGTATAATGATATAATGGCCAGTTCCGCATGGGCACCCTAGTACGTGCTGAGCACATACTAGGGTTAGAAAGGGCCGTCCTTTCCGGACACCCCTAATCCTAGTATGCGCTCGACGCGTACAAAATGGTGGTGCCCGTTCTACATGGGCACCTCCATTTTGTCGTAGTGGATGATTAGTGTCTGCACATCATACGGCGCTAATGACGTCGCGAGTGTGCCATTGTCATTAGCGCGCCGTAAGAAGAAGCTGCATTTTGCAGCTTCTTTTTTGTGGCGCAGAGGAGTCACACGGTTTGGCCTCTCGGGCTCCTCCACACCACAAATGATGACGCTTTTCAGACCGCCCTTTTGGGCAGTCTGTAAAGCACCACTGATTACTTTTTAAAATCTTTGTATACTCTGTACAAGCAATTGCCTTGTTATTGTTAAAGCTATGTTAATTATCCTGTTTGGTATATATTAATATTATATTTTTTTAAAAAAAGATGGGGGGTAGCATTCTGCTCATTTTATGAAGCAGGACTCAAGGCTTTGTTTGATCCTTCCTGAGTTTCTTTACAAGAAGGATGGCAACAAGCCCTGCAATTGTTCATTGCTATAGAATAAGTTTAATTTCACACAATGGTGCTTAACATTTACAAAGCTTAGTTTTTGATTTGGTTTTATTTACTATGCCCCCCGTCATTGGATCACCCCTCTAAAACTAATGTCTGCTTCCTGATGGATCCAGATAGCCTTGCAGTACAAATCAAAGTGATGCTGAAAATTTTCCAAGGTTTTAGTGCCATTATCCCCTCTCTTTCATTCCTTTAAAAATGCAAGCTCTTTAATTTTTCCAAGAGCCTGTGATTGATATCAAAGGAGAACTGCATTTGGTGCTGTGTTATGCAACAGAGAAGAAACAGCTGATTTAATGATAATTCCATCCCTTTGCAGAAGATTTTCTTTTTTTAAAAAAACCCACAAACCCCTAGTTAATACTGTGTACGTGTACAGCAAACATATGCAGTTTCGCAAAACATAGAAATGGCTAAAGGTTAATATTCTAAAAAAAACCTTATGAGAACAAATTTTGAACACTAAATACAGTAGTAATTGAAAACTGAAAGTTTTGAAGACTTTCTCACAATGAGAGGGAAATAGCTGAAATCCCTCCTTACTAGCTTTGAGAAGAAAAATAGTAATTACATTAACAAATTTTATAACTAAGACTAGGGAAATCTGTCAGCTTCTCCTGTTTGAAGCCTCTAAGTTCATCATTGTGATTTGTATTTCAAAAAGAACTCCCATTTGGATTTATTGACTATGTCCAGTGTGGACAGGACCATATAATAGTGGTTTATCAGGTAGATGTTAAAGATCAGAACATGATCTAATCATCACAGACATGAACACATGACACAAAAATTCAAGTGTGGCTTCGTAAGAGATTAGGTGTACTCAAAGTCCTTTGCCTAAATAAGCAAATTTCTTTGATTTTTATTTTGTCCAAATACAACTTTTAAAACACACACACACACACACAAAAACCTCAGGTCAATTCTATCTTTAATATAAAGAATAAAATTCACATTTAAGTAGATTCCTATATATAAAAAAAATACAGTGAAATTAAATTTCTACCCATTCCTCCTAACAACACTATCATAAGCACTCTGACTGAGAAGTAGGTACCAGTGTTTTCAATGGGCTTCATTGATAGTAGACTAAGGCCTTGTTCAGACCAGCCATTCAGGCCAGCCTGGGGGTGGAGTCGGGGCGTTGTGTCCACATGATGCATGCCCCCACTCTGCCCCGAGGGCACCATGATGCTATGTACCACTCCACATTATGTGCCACATCATGGCACTCCTCTGGTACTGCATCCATATGATGCAGTGCCAAAGAAGCGCCACCAAGCTGCGGCAACATAGCTGTGGTGCCCTTTCCAGATTGGAGCTGTGGCATACAGTTGCCATGGCCTTGATCTGGCTGAAACAGGGGCGGCTCCATGCCACCCCTTTGGAGCTGTCCGAATAGCCCCTAAATCCAATTGCTAGTTGCAACTAAAATAGACTCAGTCAATCAATTGCTGAATGGTAAGTCTACACATAAATAAATGCTATTGATTCAGTCAGTCTAATCTACTTGAGACTAGCAAATTAATTTAGGCCAGTAATTATTTTAAAGATTATTTAAGTGCCATCTCATACATTTCAATTTTAATTCAGAGATTTCAGATATAGCTTTTTTTTAAAAGGCTAAACATCCAGTGGTTTATCAGGTAGATGTCAATTGAGGAAGCCATCCTTTCTCTTGAGAATTCATCTTAAGCATAATGCTGTATCCTTCTCTAAGCATCATTCTGGCTCAAAGTAATAATAAGAAAATCTATACAATCACTGCAGAAATAATGCCACAGTGCAGAATTAAATCAGTGTGATACCACTTTAAGTGTGATACTCACTCTAGCCTGAAGGCAACGGTGTTTGTCCTACATCAAAGGAAATCAAATCTAGATTGTAAAGTATTGCTTGGTTTGGCAATGTAAATCAGCCTTATTGGTTTGTCCGGCAGAATATCCTACCTAAATCATCTATCTTCCTGACTTTGGAGGTGTTAATGTATCTCATTTGCAACTCTCAAAACCTTTTGTTTAATGTGATTAAGGGATAGTGTGGACATGACCACTCATCTCAGAGATTATGGTTGCCCAGAGTACAGAGTCCATTTGGGGCCATGGGAGAACATGCACACACCAAAATTCAGAAGAATTTTGGTTCTGGTAACAAACCCTAAGCCATGATATGGAAAAAAAAATTCTACAAGAAGATAAACTCTCAACCACATCATGTAGTGCCACCTGAAAATCCCAAACTCTGCAGACATTGTTGGATTCTAATTCCCAACATTCCTCACCCTTGACGCTACTGCCTAGGGCTCCTGGGTCATGTCAGCCAACAACACTTGGAGGGGAACAAGATTCCCATCACTGTCATATCTTGCCCACTAACTTATCCTGAAAATTGTTTACATATCTTCCCACACATTAATTCCTCCTGATCAAGGTATTGCCTAACTCTTGGTGCATTTGCATTGTAGAAATGATGCAGTTTGAGTGCTGTAGCTCCATCCTTTGGAATTCTGGGATTTAAAGTTTTGTAAGGTCTGTAGCCTTCTCTGCCAGAGTGTCCTGGTGCCTCACAAAACTACAAATCCCAGGATTCTGTACAATGGACCATGACAGCTAAAGCAGTGTCAAACTGGACAAATTTCTACATGCATTCCCAGACTCTGGAATTTCCTCCTTCTTAATAAATGAGCATCACTGTTGCTTTTGCAAATCTATCAAAACATTTAATCTTTTGTTGCTTTAAAGGTACATTTCTAGTAAGACGGTAATGGGGAAAGCAAGAGGGGACATTGAAAAATAATTGGCTCATAAAAAATACAAGCACAAATAATTGAATGTCATGCTTTGACAAATTCAAGTTCTGCAAGCCCCCAAATATCAAATGTAAGTGTTTGTTTTTCCTCTTGTTTGACTTTGGTCGTTAGAGCCACAAACATGAGACTCATTAGGTCACCACAACTTCTCAGTGTTTAACTCTTCTACTTGGTGCTTGACAACTTTGGAAAACATTTTAATAAAGAAGCAATTTTGCTAATCAACAGTTTCTCTCAGACTCATCAGCTCTAATTAGAAAGTTACTGTCAAGCTACAAGAATAAATCCTTACCTTGACCTTTATGTAATTGAAATATAAATAACTTTTAAAAGCTGGATAGTCTTTCAGCTGTGATCATGATTCCTTTGGCATTTCACTCAGACATTACTATGAGACACTGAATTCCTCTCACCTCTGCTCTGCAACACACAAATGTTACCTTTTTTTAAATTGCAAGTATGATCTCCCTTATCAAAGACCCCAATGAAAAAGGATGCATATTCAAAATAAAAACAATAACAATGGCAAACTCTTGTGTCTCTAATGGGCATAGGAGGTAGTGTTTTGAATCCCTCTGAATGACGTTGTTGGTCCTAGAAGAACTGTTTTAGGTTCCTTCAAATATTCATAGGCCGCTTCTTTTTTAGGGAACGCATTGGTGCCATGCAGTGTGGTTGGCATGGTACTAACGAGGGATGGAGACGGGTGGTATGAAGCCACCCAGCTGTATTCCCCCGTAATTGCCTCATGACTGGCTGCAGTGACATAGCCAGACAGTTCTGCAATCCCTTGACCAAGTACAAAATATTGAGGATTGGGGGATGGCTTCAGTAGTTCAATAGTTTGTTTTTGTTAACTGCACTTGAGTCAACTTTGACTCATGGAGACTTCATGGATGAGAGATCTAAAAGACCCCTTGTCCTCCACTGATCTGATTAGGTCCTGTAAACTCAGGCTCATGACCTTCCTGACTGAGTTTTGTGAGGCACCAGCACACTTTGGTAAAGAAGGCTAGAGACTTTGCAAAACTTTAAATTCCAGGATCGTCTTGTATGTGATATTTGTCCCTTTATTCATTTATTCACCTTTGGATGTGAGAACTATTTTTTAAAGATTTATATCCCTATGAACTAGAACTGTTCATAAAATCCTCTGTTGTTTGGATCCTGATTTGATATTTAAGATCTGAACCTGATTTGATCTGGGCCCAATCTGTTCCAGTCCATACCCTGAATCCTAAACTGTCAATTTTAGGATTCCATAGAATGGAACCATAGTGGTGAAACTGAAATTATAATGTTGCATTTGGTTAGAATTATCAGTGTGAAAAGTCTCCAGAAGAAATGAAGAGGTGATCTAGCCTGCATAAAATGTATTCTCATCTGAGGGAGGAGGCATGGATAAGATTACCAATCCTTAAATTGAAATCTCAGGGAACTGTTGTGCTTCACTGTATTTTTAGGCAAAGAAACAAATGTCAGGGTGAGAAGTACTCAAAGGGGAAGAAGTTTGGTTTTTGTGTGTGAGAGAGAGGTGGCTTTAGGTCCCAGGTACCCACCTTTACCCATTCCCAACTGGTGTTAGGGTTCCTTGGGTCAGCATTATAATATGCCTGCCACTGATACATCAATGAACAGTGGCATGCATTACGCTTCCGGCACACTGCTAGTAGGAGGTATGGATGCCCAAGTCCAGAGACAATTAATACTGCCAAAATGGTGGGGTACACCAAAGTTGTCTTCCCTTGCTAGATGGTCAGCCTCTTTGCTAGACTCACCCATAAGGAACTCACATGTTTCTCCAGCTCTGCCTTTGATATGGGGAGTTCAGGCTAAACAGAGTTATGGAAATGTTAGGAACTGTAGAGCTTACCTTGCTAGTTGTGTGTGATAAGGTAGTTTAGCTGGGGCTCCATCAGAAGTCTTGTCCTGTGGGCATGAGCAGGTAAGGTATTCTGTGATTAGTTTCTGCTCCAAAGAGGAGGCAAAATGCAATCCTGACCTCCCAGAAGGATTTTGTTCAACTGATTTCACTGTCTTTCCCCTTGAGCCTGGGCTACAGACACTCACCCCTGTCTTCCTAAAGAACTATTAGCTTCAGGGAAGAAGGAGATGTAAGCTTTGACTCCCTGACACAGAGTGATTCTCCCACTCCTTCTCTTGCATTCTGAGTAGATAGATTACATGAGATAAGTACAGTAATGAGAATGGGAGGGACTTTTGCAGTGACTGGGTACATTTGGACACCTATTTGGTGGCTGAAAAATTCTTATCCTCCCCAACACATCACTTGGTTAGATAGATTGTAACCAAATAATAGGCTCAATACATTCATTCCATTTGCACAATCAGCTGTCCAAGAATATGTTTCAGTCCACCTCCCAACTTCTGCCTGCCTTGGGTCTGTGACACCAAAAGAACCAAGTCCCTATGACATCACAAGGAAAACCCATCAGGACCCACAAGGACCCAACTCTGTTTTGTGCTCTGAAATTCAAGGGAATGGGATGATACTGACATGGAAACCCTGAGAGTGGAGTAGAACGGTCAAAAATGGACATCAAATGAAGTTCAAGGAACCACCCAGATTAAAGCCTCAAAGTTCCAAGTTTCTACACTGAACTTGATGGGATTGGCTGATTGACAGATAGATAAGTAGGCTCCAAGTGGACATCAGCCAGGAATATTAGACCAGCAATGAAAAGTTAGTATGACTCATTTTTCTTCTTCCTGTTTAATAAATAAATATAAAATAAAACTTTATTTATACCCTGCCTCTCTGTCAGTGACAACAAGGCAGTTTATAAATTAAAATTACATATAATCCCATGCCCCAACATCCCACCCTTCCCTAAAATATCAATTAAACAATCATAATTTAAAATCATACATTAAAATAACAAATCAAGCAAATAGGCAGAGCGGGTTCAGAGGAGTGGTAAATTCAGATTGGTGGCTGGGTTCTGTATCCAGGAAAGGCCTGCCAGAAGAGATCCATCTCGACAGCCTTTTTGAAGATGTCTAAACTGGTAATATGATGGATCTCTTCTGGCAAGCCATTCCATAACCTGGGAGCAGCTGAACAAAAAGTCCTCCAGTTGGTTGCAGTCAGCCTAGTTTTTATAGGCTGCAGTAATTTCCTCCCAGAGGACCTGAAGGTGTGGGGTGGATTATACGAAAGGAGGTAGTCCTGAAAATATGTTGTACCCAAGCCATTTAGGGCTTTAAAGGTCATGACCAACATCTTGTACTGTGCCCTGAAGAATAGCTGTTATCTTTGGCAGCCTTTAGCAGTTGAGCAAAGGTGACCTGTCTAAGAAGCAACTCCAAATATATCTCTCTCCTCTCTTTCTCATTGGTTTATTCTCCTATTGGTTTATCTGGGATGTGATAGGGATATCTGATATACGAATTAGTAATAGGAACTGTGGTATTTGAAGCCATGGCTGGCATTTGAGTATCATTTGTAAGAATACCAAAGATAAACCAATGAGTCATGCCTTCTTGGGAAAATGTGGCTTGGTATCAACTTCCTTTTCTGAAATGCTTGTGATGTATTTGCATTACTTGTTTGAGATGATATGACTGTGACAAGCTTTGAAACTTGGTAAACAGGAGTAATATCTAGGGGTATCAATAAAACCGACAAAAGATTGTATGAGAACATTCATTCTTCTGTGTCCCATTTTACAACTTTGATTAAAAATTGAAAGACACTTTCAAAGCCTATATTTACAACTCTGAGAAAAGTTGGCATGTTCAAAAAGAGCCTGTATTTTCAAAACAGCTATTTTTTCTTTTCTAGTCCCCTTTCCCTTGTAAGTTAATTTGCAGTTTTCTTCACTGGATCTTAGTGTGAATTCAAAAGTCGAAGTTTTTGAAACTGATCCCCTTTGTACATGACGATCAAAACCAGCTTTCTATCCCAAGCAAACTATGAAATCAGAAATTATTTGAAGGCAAACCTAAAAGAGGTACATTTTTAAAACTGATACTTTCTGCATATTCTATAATTTAATCTTCATAACTTTCTGGAAGCTTAGGGTTTTTATTTTGTACACAGCTAAAAGAAAAGGGGAATTTGAAAGATAAATAAATATAGCAAAATTAACTCTTCCTCAAAATATAATCGTAGGTCTACTTCCTTAAAATTAGGGTTGCTAGGTGCGTAGCACTCCATTCACCTTTCAGGGCTAAGCATGATATCATAGATTGGGTAAATTATGGAGAGGATATATTATAGAGAGTGGACCCTTGTGATGTCACAGAAGCGGGAAAACAAAGATCAGAAATAGAACTAGAAATCTGCTGGATCAGCCAATTGTGTAAACAAGCATGCAGCCAGTAGGATCAGAATCTGTATAAAACCTGGCTAACTAGGTAAGAAGGCAATGCAGTTCAAGGCAGCAAACTGAGGCCTGAGAAGCAGGCACCAGTAGCTGAAGCACTTGTTTCCATTCCCAGTAGGGATCTTCCGCGTAGCTTTAACTTTAGCCTACATGATAAACTTTTTCCCCAAGCCCAGTACTAAAGGGGCATGGCTTGTAACACTGATATTTTACTCCTTGCCTTGCTTCAAAACAGTGCCAAGCATAATAAAGCATATGCTACCCATGTTATTAAGAATGTTTTGTCTAAAGTGCTTTTGGTATCTTCTTTGCAATTGTAGAAGAAGGTCAGAAGGAGATGAGTAATGCTTCAGTCAAAAGTTCACCTAGTTGATGTCTGCACAGGCCAGGATACTGTGAAAGCAGCCCATCATATCCTGGCCCTAGAGCTGCCCTGATCTGCCCAACCCATCACCTGGGACCCTCTATTACAATGCCCCTTGTCATGCCCAACCTCTTATGCTACCTGATGCTGATACCACAACAGCATGTCATTTCACTCTATAGTAAGAATGAGGTGCCCAGCATTGATCAGATGGCTGGGCACCTTGTTCCAGCCTCAGAATGAGAGACATGTAGCAGCAGTACCTGCATCAGGTGGCACAGTGGGATACATTTTATTCAGCCACCCAGTGTCAGAAGGAGTGGCTTTAGATGTTTCAGAAGGATTCAGAGCAACTAGTAACTTTTATTCTGTTTTAAGAGTGTTTAGTCTGGGTTTGGTATTGAACGGGTCAGATGCTGTCAAGGCAGTTTGTACCAAACTTGAGAAATGGGCCCCATATGGTCTAGATTCCTTGTTGAGTGGACTGGGGGAAGCCAATTTATTTGGTCCATGCAGACAGGACCCTAGACTCACTCTTGTCACAAGAAAGAGGAGGAAGGTTCTGTCACATTAAGAGGAGCTGCTAAAGCTCTGTCTGGTTCTCCTCCATGGGCACTCGTTGAACTAAAAGTGGCAGCTTAATTTAGAAAGTCCGTGACTGATACCATTCACCCAGGCAAACTGTTAAAGCCTTCTGTGTAGAAAGGGATTCCTCCCCCCCGCCCCAGCCCAAGACATCAAGTCTTGTTCCCAATGTGTGTTCTCCTGCTTCTAGGTTCCCCCCCCCCCTATTGTTTATAAGGAGTTAAATTTGCCTGGGGAATGCAAATGAATTTGAGCACAAAAGGTATTTAGGGAAAAGCAGTGATGATTTTTTCTTTTGAATATAATTAAATGATATATTAGCAATGCTCACCCTTATCACAATTCATTACTAAATGGAATTATCATGAGATTAGAGAATTCTAATTATAAAAATCAACCAAATCTGTTCTATCATTGCCTCTAACCTGCATAGTAATTTTCTTAATTTAGTAATTCTTTTCTTTGTTATTGCTACAGAATATATATTTTACAGGGAAGAAAAAGACACCAAAATGTGCCATTAAACTGTCTTGTGTATCTTTTAACTAAGGTAAATAAGAAATCCAAATAATTAGTCCTTTTCCAGGGCTGAACCTCATTTTAGGCATCCTACTCAGGCAGCAAATTTTGTGCCATTGTAAAAGGGTAGCATAATTTCTGCCTTGTGTACCAAAATAACTTAGATGGCTTTGCAAACTATGTTCCTTGACTTGGATAGGTAGGGAGTGCCAAATACGGATTTGTTTCAGAAAGCAAAATGCCATGGATTGGGCCTGTTTGTGTTTACATTAAGTAGGACTATCACACTAGATGGAACAACCATTTCATTTACTACAAACAAACACCTTACAGGAGTTTTACACCCATGGTCTTTGCTAGCAACCTAGATGGAAATTGGATTTGTTACCTGAAGGGTTAATGGAAGCCACTGTCAATGAAATCAATTGGAACCTTACATAGATGTACAGTATCTTTGCCTTAACTTTTGTATGGATTCACTTCTGCAGGCATTCTTCAATCTGTACATTTTCCTTCATTGAATATTAATTACCAATATCAGTTGTTCTGATGTTTCTTTTGTTTTGGCTTTGGATCATCTGGGGATTAAGACTATAATGTTTATAGTAAATATTTCTTTGGGATGGTTTTGCAGTCTGCTGTGCACTAAATCATGCTTATATTCAGTTAAGAAATCTAACCAAATTCTTCAGTTGGATGAGTCACATTCAAGAATGAGAACAAAACCCATGAAGCTAAGTATTGGGAGCAATACTTGTGGCAAATGAATCTGCCTCCAGAAGCTACTCTTCAATAATATTTAGAAGTACTGAAGGATGGTGGTTGACTGGAGAACTGTAAATGACTGCTCTTTAGTAAATGTTTAATTCTTCTGTTCACCAGTTCAGAAATACATTCTTTTCACACCATCAGGAGATTTAACTTTCTTTTAAAACCAGCACTTACCTCTGTCAAGCATATAATTTGTTTCTCTCCTTTTTACACTTTTTTTGGGTAACATGCTTTACAAGTTTGATATTGATTACATGCTCATTTTTTAACGTGTTACCAATGCATGGTCCAAAGCAATTATTGTTCTAAATAGGCAGGGTGTAAATGTTCTACATTATTTGCATCAGTGCTTTCAAAACAGTACAAATGTCCCCTTTTCTACTTAGCCAAAGCCTTCTCTTTTTAAAGACTTCCTGTTTAGTCTGCTTTGTGTTTTCCAGCTGGGTGGATTGGACTGTAGGTAAGAGTCTCTCATTAGAGACCTGTCTGATTTAATTAATCTGTAATTATTGTGTAAAACAAAGGAAAGGATAGGCTCAAATAGGATATTATTTTGCAACATTTATCAACTGGCTAATCTTTATTGCCCAACTGAATGACAGTAAATCAAACATTTGCTTCTTTTGAATTCATACACTAAATAATTCAAGTTCCCGCAAAGTCTCCATCTTCAGGGAATCTAATTGTCTCTCATTCTGAGCTGTGCTGAATGTTCATGAACAAAATGAGAACTTCAAAATCTTCCCTGAACTACCTTCAAACTCTTATTCTATGCATAGCAATTCAGTGCTCTTTGCTCTCCCTGCTAGCTATTGCTATACCATGATTTATGTTTTCCCACAGCCTTCTTCTTAACATGTTGTAATTTCTGAATTACTTGTGCTTGCCCCCATTTACTTCATGATTTGTTAGATCACAGCATAGTTGCTAGCAAAAAGAAATATGAATTTAATTACAAATCATAGTACTCAAACATCACCTATTGAAGCCCAAAAGAAGTGTATTATGCAGTGTTGTTGCAATAACAGCAAATCAGTGGGTGTGGGAGTTATCATATGAATATAATCGCTCCCTTTCAACCCCTAACTATTAGTGGTAGGGGCACCATGCTATAAGACAATATCATTAATTCATCATGCAAAATCAAGCTCAGAATTCTACAGCATAGACTGCAATCATACATGGAGAGAGAAATCCCAGAAATGCAGGGATCAGGAAAAGAAGAAGCACTAGGGAACACAATGCAAATGTACAATGGTCAATGGAGCCCATCACAGAATGCCAGAATAAAATTACCATGTGCTTTATAAATTATAGTAAATCCTTTGACAGCATAGATCACAAAAAAAACACCTATGGAATGATTTTAAAGACATTG
Organism: Sceloporus undulatus; assembly: GCF_019175285.1. Lineage (NCBI taxonomy): Eukaryota > Metazoa > Chordata > Lepidosauria > Squamata > Phrynosomatidae > Sceloporus > Sceloporus undulatus. The sequence continues at coordinate 78,334,915 of NC_056526.1, read as the reverse complement.
GAGGGCCAATACATTTTATAGTCCTGATGAGGAATCTGGACTTAAGTATCATAAGAAGAGCAGGTTTAGGAGGAGTGAAGACAGAAGGAAGGAACATCAGCAGTCTAAGATATGCAGATGATACCGTACTACTAGAGACGTGGAACAACTACTATGTAAAGTAAAAGAAGAAAATGCAAAGGCAGGTTTACTACTGAACATAAATAAAAAATAATAATGATTATGGAGGAGCTACATAAATTCAGCCTACGTAATAATGAAATAGTAATAGTCAAATAATTCCTTTACCTTGGATCAAATATTGATCAAAACAGAGACTGCAGTCAAGAAATCAGAAGACTAGGAATTGGAAAGGTAGCTAGAATAGAACTAGACAAGATCATAAAATGTAGAGATATACAACCAAGCACTAAAGTCAGAGGCATCCACGCGAAAGTGCCAGGGGTGCAGGCCGTATCTCCCCATACATCTGCCTTTTGGCAGAAATGGGCTGTAATATTCACCTGCATCCCTTTAAAACACCAAAGAGTGTCAGTGTGGTGAGGCTCAGTGGGTGAAGAAATGAAAGGCACTAGATTTTTTTAAAATGTAAAATGAAAACTTTAAAAAAATATTTTTTTAATTTTCTTGAAAAACATCACGTCTTATCAAATGTTCACTTTAATGACATGAAACTGTTTACATATAAATACATTTAGGCTGTATGTATATTGTAATTTAATGTTTTTGTTTCAATTTTGCTAGTTATATCCTAAATTCAGTGGTATTTAGGAATTTATGAGTAATATTAGTACGAAAATCATTACTAAGGATTCTATATGATGTTGTATGTGACACCAATACTAGGGCTATTGGAAGCTGTAATCCAACAGCTAGGGTTAGAATTGTCAAACCCATCACCATGTGTTGTGAAAGCTGGATAGTTAAAAAAGAAGATAAGAAGAAAATCCATGAAGTTGAGATATGGTGCTGGAGACGAGTGCTGAGGATACTGGGGATGGCCAAAAAGACAAATAAATGGGTCCTAAAACAAATCAAGCCTGAATTCTCCCAGAATGCCAAAATGAAACTAAGGGGCTATCCAGACCGGCCTGAAAGGTTGGCCTGGGGACAGAGTCAGGACACAGCATCTTGATGACACATTCCTGACTTTGCCCCCCCCCCCCCCCCCCCCGGAGCATCCTGATGCCGCACACCACTCCAGATGGCATGTGGCATCATGAACCACTTCCGGCGCTGCATTCAGATGATGAAGCGCCAAAGGGACCCCATACAACTGCGCTGCCATGGCTATGGCGTACTTTGGAGGGAGGGCGAAAAAAAGAGCCACACTTTGTACTTTGATTACATCATGAGAAGACTAGGCTCATTAGAAAAAATAATGCTAGGAAAGGTAGAAGGTAGTAGAAAAAGAGGAAGACAGCATGCCAGATGGATAGAGTCTGTCATGGAGGTCATGGACCTGAATCTGCTATACCTAAGCAGAGCAGTGGAGGTCAGACGGTCTTATAGATGTCTCATCTACAGTCATCATGAGTTGGGTTCACCTCAAGACATTTAACAACAACAAATCATGTGCTTCACTATGCACCATATTTTCAGTAACCAGCCTATCTGTACCTTTTGACAACAATAATAATATGATGAATGCAAGGCAGCTATAATGTTTTTATTATTGTTAAGGCTTTTTTATTACTAGCTATCTGCATTTTTATTTTTTTATTATTTTTTAAGAAATCAATACTCGAGTAGAATCAGAGAAGTAGAGCTAGGAGGTCTAGGCAATGATCTCTTTAGTTATATCATCATAATTGTTGTGGTCGTCATCATCATCTTGTGTTGAGCCTGTGCTTTTTTCCTTGGGTGTGGTAAAGATGCTGATCAAAGCAGCGGTCATGAGACATTTATCTACAGTAGATACTATTATTGCTACTTGGCTATCTAGTTGTTTTCCTTGCCAGGAGTTTGCTGTTTCATTGTGATGATGAATCTTCTCAGAATCAGGCACACATGAGACTTTTGTATGGGCTCATAAATCAAATGAGAATATTATTTGTACTGAACTGTATCCTCCCGTAAAGTGATGCGGGTTTAGATACCTAAATCATAGTCCAAGAATGGCATACAAAGAATGAACAATTTAATTCAGCCCATGGAATTGATTATGCTGAATAAAATTGGCTGAATAAAACTGGGCTGAATAAAATTCTTGTAACCTTCATCACACACAAAGACAACTGCAGCTCCCATTATACCTCACTTGAACTGTTTTTGTTACTAGGGCTATTGGGAGCTGTAATCCAAGAGTATGTAGAGGCCCAAAAGTTGTCCCCCACCTTATTTCAGGGTAAAGTCCTAGAAGTCCTTTGGTGAGAGTTGAGGAGGTTTCTCATTGCTGGATATAAACTTTGAAGGACCCTTTTCATTCATGAAAAGCATTCTTTTTCAGGGGTAAATACATTTAAGAGAGCATCATTCAGGTGTACATCCCACAAAGCATAGGAAAAAAACATCATTAATCTACTAAAGTGCTTTGGAACAGCCAGTAATCTACTTAGCCAGACAGCAGTGCAATGCTGTTAAGAAGACTTGAGGGTAGCTCTGATTCTGTTCCACAGTTAGGTGTCACAGATTATCCAGCTTTGATATAATTTACCATAAATTCCAGTTGATGCTGCATGTTGAACACCAGGATCCTGGATCACATTGCTAACACCTAAAGAAATTACACATCATTCATTTTCTTATAGGAAAGCTCATCATTCCATTGTTTTTCTCATAATTTAGCAGGGTGTCCGCTGAAATCAGAATATTTCATTTCTTTAAAAACCAAAGCTTTACAACTTTTCATTAGGGAAGTATTTGATAGGGTTGTTTCTCTGGCTTTTTATGATATCTTTAAGGTGATTTCAGTATAAATTATTAAACAGAGCACTTTAATAATGCAAACTTTCACATTTTAAACTAAAAGGCAGATGTCTCATACATAAGTGTAGTGGTTTTAAAGCATGGAGCTCAATAGAAGTTGCATGGGAATTGTTTGCTTGATGGGTTTTGCCCCCTCTTCACTGCCTAACAGGAAGAACTATGGAACCAATAACATGAAACCGTTTCTGAGAAATGTTCCGCATTGGCTTTCTGTTACTGCAAACCATAATAAAATATATTTATGTTTAAATGTCTGCAAATATGCTGAGCCAGTTGTTCTTTGCTGTTCATTTTTCAACTACAAGAAGATGGCACTTAACAGCAAATATACACCGACTGACCTCTGTGAACGCTGACTCTTAGGGAGAAAGCCAATATGACCAGTTGCACAGATTCTTTTTAATAAAAGAAATGCAAATACTTCAGGCAGATCATTGGTTTCCACTTTGGAGAGCTCAGATTGCTCATAATTGTGGACCCATAGGGCAGTTAAAATCTAAAATCAGCAAAATTACCTTTTACATTTTTCACACCACCTTGCCACACTACTGCTGCTGAGATGAAGCATTGAGGACAGAAAACAATCACATGAAATGCAAGGCTGTGGCCTGAAACCTGGTGTTAATCATGACTAGGCTAGACCGATTGAATCAGTGGGATATACCTATGTGTTGACTCACCATTCAACCATTGGTGTAGTTGTTGTTAGCCTTTTTTAAACCAAGGGGAGGAAAGGGGACTATAATTTTAGATAAATTAGGCCCGAGACAGATGGGCAGGAAAGGCACATCCACGCTGATTCTGCAGCAACCGCACGCTCCCAAACCCTAGTCCGTACAGATGCCACCATCGTCCATATGGGGGCACCATGATGATGCAAGCACAGCTGCACTTGCGTCATTGATGCAACACAGTGCGCAATGGTTCATTGATGGTAGCGCCTGCATGGTTTGGTTGCTATGGGCTCCCTCCAGAGGGAAAACGGACAGCTCCACCAAACTCCCTTTGGTGAGTCCCCTTAGATTAGGTTTATTTGTTGATATTTGATAGTTTAGTGTGGTGTGATTTTTTTTTTGTTTTTCTTCTTGTTATTGATGTATTTTAAAATGTTTTTTATGTTTTAAACTTAATAAATATATAAAAACCAAATTACTGGATATGTTTATTCCAGTAACTGACAGGATGTCAATCATGCTGTGACATTAGATTCAAAGGTGCTTGCTTGCAGCTATGCCAAGGTCAGCAATCATATATTCTTCCACAAAATAAGAAACAACCATTGCAACCACTCTATTGTATTTGATTAGCATGCATAACTGCTTGGAAATGATGTGAAGTAAAACTACTGACTTCCTTCTCGACTCAACTCTGACTCTCCACTGGTTATGTCACTCCCTCACCCTTTCATTTCATTTTAGGACTCTACTGGTACTTTCAAATGTATCCAGGCTTATGTTTCATGCCCAAATTCTCCCTCATGTTCATGTCTGTCTTTATTTTCATAAAATGTGTTTGTTTGTGAGGCCTGTTCTTGTTTGGGTTTTGGGTTGGCTAAATCTTTTATCTCTTTCTTCAGTTTGTATCCTAACAGTTTCTCTCTCTTATTGTTTCTTTGTTTATGGATCTATTTTTTTTAGTAAATATTTGTTTAATTGATGGTATTCCTTTCCCCCTCCCTCTATAAAGCCTTGAGGTCATTACCTAGTTTCTAATTATTTTTACACTTCTCTTCCTCTAGTAGAAAAATAAGGAGACGAGTTGTTCATTTTATTTCTCTCTAAATCAGAATATAAACCCATTAGGGAACCTTTTATATTTTAATATGTTTGGCACAATGCTTAGATTTTTGATACTTCAGAAGAATTTACCGATTGATTGATTGATTGATTCATTCATTCATTCAGCTGAAACAGTCAAACAGTGCTATAGATCTTCATAGGGAGACCTATGTAATGATTGTCTTCACAACTCTAGTATGCTAATAATAATTGACTTTGGACCTTTAAATGTGAAAAAGTCTTCATTATAGAAAATCACACCTTGAGAGTATCTGGTCTGACCCCAACTAAAAGGAACTTGGGAATCATGCTGTGAACTCTTAGATAAATCAGTGAATTATTAATATGGTTTCAGGATTCAGCCCTGAAAAGGAGTGGTGAAAAACTGCTTCTTTTGTGGCCGGTTTGGGCTGTGTTAGGCGGTGCTGGCATTGCCTCCATGAGGCCTCTAAATTTGGGTGTGTGTGTCATTTGCACAACCTGCCCCTGGATCTGCCCAACAGTGGTCTTTTTGGGTTCTCTGTTTGAGGCTTTGTGCTTGGCAGTTTCATAAACGTGATCAACAAGGTATTGAGCTAAACCATGCAGAAGAGGTTAAATCCCATAGCTGAGAATTTTTTATGCCCAGGGTGGTTTATAACACATTCTGCTACTGTTGATTTTTCTGGCTGACCCAGTCTGCAGTATCTCTTGTGTTACTTGATTCATGCTTGAACACTGCAATTGGTGGTCTCTATGTAGACTTGTTTGCAGCTTCCATAAGAGGGTCTCCCCTGTCATTCGGTGGGAGCAGCATTTGCTGGATTTTCTTGGTTTGTAGACTATTTGGAGGTTGTGTTTCCTTACCAGTTTCCCTATTCTGTCTGTGACTCCTTTGATGTATGGTAAAAATACCATCCCTTTGTGTGGTTGTTTGTCTTCACTCTTACATTTTTTTCTGGATCTGGAAGCTCTTCTGATGTCTGAACTGGAGTAACCATTAGCCTGTAGAGCCCAGTTTAGGTGCTTCAATTCATCTTCCAAGAAGTGGGGTTCACAGATTTGCCCAATTTACCAGTGTTTTTACTGTGGTTCTTTTTTTGTCCTAAGGCAACCCTAAGATGGTTTTATCATGGGGTTTTCTTGACAAATTTCTTCAGAGGAGGTTCGCCATCACCATCCTCTGAGGCTGAGAGGGTTTTTAATGCCTAGATCCTGTAGCAGGCTGCACCTTCTCCTGATGAGGTATGTGTATATATGCCTTCAAGTCCTCTGTCAACTTATGATGACCCCATGGACTTCATAGGGTTTTCTTAGGCAAGGAATACTCAGAGGTGGTTTGCCAATTCCTTTCTCTTAAATGTAGTCTACAACATCTGGTTATCACTGGTACTTAGCTTCCAAGATCAGACAGGAACTGTTGCCTTTAGGGTATTTGGGAAGCCTAATCAGATGTATCTCTATAAATCAGTTGTTTAGTGGAAACCAGAAGTATTTTTCCCATTCTGAGTTTCTTAGATTTTAACGGAAGATAAAGGCATACATTCCCCAACTACCTTGTTTTAGATCTAAAATGTGGATTGCCTGTGTCTACTCATGGCAGTTAAACTGCGGCTGAGATCTAAGGACTCCACAACATTTTTCAGTGTGATTGTCTCCCTACCGAACAACATTTCTATGTCAATGGTGAGTGGGGGAAACAGCAAAAATGCATCCACTATTTTCTTTTGTGACAGGCATCCTCAAAGATTGCCCAGGAGATCTTCAAAGAAGAAAATGTTGTTGTATGTCTCTTTGGAGAGATTTTAGTCACCTCATGGTTTGAACATGGTTGGAACAAAATCCCTCCATCAATGAAGAAAATATCCCAGTGGTGTAAGTTGACCATAAACTATCATACCGCAATAACAGGATGTAAACCCATGATTAACAAAAAGAAGAAATATTTCTTTATAAAATATTTAGCAAGCTGATTTGTGTGTTGGTATCATGAGTATGTTATGATCTTTTCAACTCATATGTATTCTCTACAATTATTTCAATATTTCTTTTTAATTAAAGCAAAAACCTGCAGGAATTTAAATGTTTTTGTATCTTTCAATATTTTCCCCCAACATTTTCAACTTCAAGGTGACTCAAAATATTTTTGGTGAGTTTCATTGCCTTTATTGTAATTTTTGAATTTTCTGGTCAATTTAAAGATGCTTGTTCCACATCTCTTTCTCTGAAAAGTCTGATTTAGAGACTTTCAATATTTATTCTTAATATACTGCATGTCCATATTAAAGACCATATTAGAGCTGGATATCCACCAACTGTCATGGTTACATTTATGAATAAGTTAATATCCAATATATCATTATTATACAACATCACATTTTTAGTGTCTTCTAGTGAAACATGCTATGTGAAATATTGAGCAGCTGCAATAAAAGATCTTTGACAAGGGATTCATTAAAAGGCAATCTTGTTGCCAAAATATTCTGCAAATATATAAACATTTAAGAGAAGCAGATATGTCAGTCTCTCTTAATTGCTACCTATTTAATAAGTATGCATGCTTGTCAAAATACCAGTTCGAAATGTGTCTTTCCCTAATAATACATAGCAAAGTTGTCCTCAAGAAAAAGGGGAAAAACAGCACAAACAAGTCCTCCTCCTTTTAAAAATAGCATTATGGACAACTTATAATAGCCCCACAACCTCTTCTTTATTCAAATGCATGCATCCTTTGCACAGATTGTTCTTAAACTCCTGCATACATAGAGACTGCCTGTGCAGAAATGCCTGTGCAGAAATGTTCTTTTCTGTGTATATATGCCATTGTTGTAGTGTGCCTTCAAAACATTTCCAACTAATTTATCCAACTAAGTGGTCCAACACTCAAACTACTATACAACTCTGGCATATATATAAATATATATATATATATCCTGTCCTTTATCTGAAGATCCAAGAGTGCATGTAATAAAAACAATTTAATGAATTTAAAATAACATAAATAATTAAAATAATTTTGAAATGCTATTTTCCCCAGGCATCAGTATTGGTGTCCATTGGGCCTCCAGGGAGAGGATGTCCTATAAATGCCAAAACAGAGGAGGCTCTCTTCTGTGCCACTGGACAATCTATTACTATACTGTGACATACACACACACACACAAGTGTGGGTGTGGGTTGTATGCACATGTGCATGCACAAAAATGCAGCAAAAAGTTTTTGATGACTTTTTGCAATAAGAAGAGAAATTGTAAAATTATTTGTTCTTTCCTGTGAGAATGACATTTATGAAGGCTCAGTCAGTAGATTTCATAGCCTTTATGAAATTTTACTTTCTTCCTTGCACTCACAGCAACCTTCAGAGTGAATTAATTTTTGGAAGGACTGAAGCTTCTACTTCACATAAAAAAGGTTCCTAAGATCAGTTCTTGGACTCCTTAGCAAAGACTAGGAAGACACACATCTCAAAATACTAATAAACTGCTGCCAAGTAGTATGGGCAATAATATGCTAATGGATTGCGGGCAGCCTTGGTGTTAAGGTGTCATGGAGTGAAACAGATGGATCAAATAAAGTGGTTTCCACCAGTTTGAAGGTGGGGCATTTAGATAACCCACATTCCAAGGTGAGCAGGAAACAGATTGAAACTGCATTCCAGGGCTAAAAATTGGAGCAAAAAGAAACCAGGATATTCCAAATTAGGCTGGAAAATGGGCATCTTTGACCCTGCACATAAATGCCCAAATGTGACAGTGATTCTGGATGAGTGATCCATCCTAAAGCTGTATATTAACATACCAGTGCAGGTGCACATTTAAAAAGAATGGAACTGGTGTACCCAAGTGGTGAAAGTGAAAGTGTGACGCCTACAATGGATATATGTACAACATACACAACAGTCAGCCTCAGATGGTGCATGAGGTGAAGTGGTATGTAGGGGGCATGTGGAGGGCATGATTGTGCTTTGCCATTGTTTTACTGGGCACACTGATGCACTGATGCCCTGTACTGGTGGAGGATCACAGGTGCAACTGTGGGATGGCATCTAGGCATCAGGCAGTCACCGGCAATGTGTTTGTGTGATGGTACACATGCATGGTGGGGAGGCAACAACAACAACAAAAAACTCCCAGTTGCATGGCTTGATGCTGGACCGAGTGGTTGGGCTATGAGCATTTGGGCCACTTTGAGAGCAGCCTGTGTAGACAGTGGGATTTTGACCCAATTCTGGAAAATACATGTTCCAACCACTTTTTACCAACCATCTGTTCCACCCCGTTGTCACAAATCAGGGTTATGACATAACTACTTACTTTTTGCAATCTGGGGTTACCAATCTGTCCCCACCAGTCTGAAGACAGGGACATGTTGCATGTGTGCCAGAGGAGGGATCCTCCTCTTTGTTACACCACTGGGAACAATATGCTGTGGATGGACATTGTGACCCGTCATGGCACACTGTGGAATGCTCTCTCACTTATAATAAATTAAACTTATTTTATTCTGTGCCGCCCTAGGATGTTTTAATTTAGGTTGGATGGAAATATATTATAAATAAATAAATAAGTATGCCTGAGAATATGTGCCACATCTGCCAGGTGCTTTAAACTACAGCTTCCACAGTTCCTGCTTCTGGCTGGAGCTGAGTGAGCATCCCAATATTTGGATGAGGTTAGACAGTTGGGTCATGGGTGGAACCCATTTTGGGTCAAAAATGCAATGGGAATATGTTTCTGCAGAAGATGAAGCTAAACTAGCCATCTTTCTCTCTTTGTGATCCCCTCATTTTGTGCCATTTTGGGCTGGAAGATTGCTTAAAAATCAGCCTGGAAGCTCTTAAACTGGGGAAGACCTTTGGATGACTCCAGTGGGCTTCAACAGCTACAAAAGTGAGGACTGTTGGTATCATATGGCCTAGGAAATGAATTTATTCCACTATTCATCTAAACAGTATTAGGTTGCAGAAAACTGGCTTACCATATAGCTTGTTAGTCTGGAATACCAGTATTCAAAGGGATCTTGTAGCACCTTTGAGATTTACTGAGCAAAAGAAGTTGTAGCATAAGCTTTTGTAGACTTGGTCTACTACCTCAGATGCATCAGGTGCTACAAAATCCCTTTGCATACCCATATAGGTGAGTGTTGCTGGTTTGCTTTGGGCAATCACCTATTCCTAGTTAAATATCCTTTTTTAAAATACTTGTTCTGCAGAATACTTCCTTCTTTGAAAATATGATTGTATGCAGGTGTATGTGTTTTTTAAAAATAGAAATTTCAATATTAGCATTCACATTAATCTGGCTGACACCCTTTACAAAAGTTACACCATAGTAAAGAGACTTACGATTGTGTAAAGTGCAACTGTTATTTTGTGATGTTTATATTGTCAGGAGGGAAGTGGAAACATAGCTACACTGTCGGGACTATTGTGCAACAGTGGAGCCATTGTGCAAACACCCCGATATACCACATGTTCCAATGGATGTCTCCCATTGTGTGATGTATTCTGATGAACAACATGTTTAACATGCTCAGTGAGAGCTCACCTTGTGGAATAGGGCATCTTGTGCAGTGCCCTGCTCTGTATGGTTACAATTCACTAGCATGGTTTCATACCATATTAGCAATGTATATCCATTAGTCTAAAGTCACACATCAAAGCTTCTGATACAGTAATTCTGCCTTCTTTTTAAAAGATTCAGTTAAATAGTCCTCTTTTGGAAGCACCATAACCCATGCAATGCATAGAAAAAAGAACCATTTACCCCCAAAATAAATTATCTTCCTAAAGAGGATAACACATCTTGTTGCTAAGTTGAAAAACAGTTGCTACATTAGATATTACAAACAAAAGATATGATTCCTGGAAAAAATGCTGATAGGGTAGTTGTTTCTCTTCCCATCCCATTTAAGACTTTGATGTTCCTAAATGAACTTGTAAAGCAAAGTGAAGTTTGAAATGGGGCTCATAATTCATTTTGCCATGCTGATGAAAAATGTTCTTAAAAATGGAAAGAAACAGAAGTAAATGATTACTTTTTTGATGGATGGATTGCATTATGTTGTTCAGATACAGTGGTGGTATTAGATAAATCTAACTGTAATAACATTTCTCTTGGATAATTCGATTAGAAATGTCATGATTAGAATTACTCATACAACCTAGGGTAACTGCAGGTCTATTAACACTTTGCTTGCCATGAAGGTGGCATGTGACACCTCTGAAATCTGACAAATTGTGACTGAGGTGAGCTGCTGTAATAAAGAACAGGGAAAAGGTAAAGACTGCTTCTAACACAAGGACAAAAGCATCAAGGCATATATCGTATCAGTTCCTTGACTTACCCCTCGACAGGGTAGGAAGAGGTGTCAAATATGTGAATAGTGTCAAAAGAAAAATCAAGACTATCAAAATACTTAAAATTAGGCAATCAAGGACAAAGCTGAGGATCCCAGACTGTTAGTTTCACTGTCTTTATATATGTGAATTGATAATAGTAATAACAACAATACATGATGATGATGATGATGATGATGATGATGATGACTATGATGATTTTGATAGTTTGGTTAACATGTGTTATCCCATGAATAATCTTTAAATCTTTAATAGTGAAGACTAGGGCTGGGCAAAGACCTTCTTCTTTTCAAGAGAGAGAGAGAGAGAGTGGCACGTGGTAGATTTTACTTTAGTGAGATAGTAAAAATTGCTGTGGGTTTTAAGGAACTCATGGAAGCCATCAATTGCTTCTGTGGCAAGAAGATATTTGGTGGTGACAAGTATGAAGTGGCAAGGTTAGGAAAGTTATGTCCAAAAAGATGATACTTTGTAACACTAGGCTGCATCTACATTGCAGAAATAATCCAGTTTGACATCACTTTTACTGCCATGGCTCTGTGCTATGAAATCCTGGGATTTGTTGTGGTGCCAGGGCTTGCTGACAGTGAAGACCAAATGTCTCACAAAACTATAGTTTCTAGAATTCCATAGCTCTGAGCCATGACAGTTGAAATTGTCTTAAAACTGCATTATTTTTGCAGTGCAGATGAGGCCATAGTTATGCAGTGTGGTCTGAGGTCTTTCTGTCTTTTATCCCTTTCTTTGTATGACCTTCTTCCAGGTACAAGCCACTATGAATAGCAAGGAATACTATTGCTATTCCACATTTTCAGAATAGAGTGGAAATGTCCCTGGAAGTTATGCAACTTTTATTTCAATAGAGATAGTTGAAAAAAAGATGGCTGGCAAATCTGGTAGTAGAAAAGGCTCTTCTGTGTTCATATTATTTTTCAACTTTTTGTGCTCTGGATCTTGAATATGAAATACTAATGTGAATTTGGATAAGTTCTTATGAATACTGAAACAAAAAATTTACCCATCCCTATCTGACCACAGGCTTTTTGAAAAAGAAAAGTAACAAGGAAAGAAAGAAGATATATACATAAAATCCTCAGAAAACCACAGAAGATGGCATGCATACTATAAAGACTAGGAATAAAATAAATAAACAAACACTATGTCTCTTTATCTTGCATTGTCGTAACATCAGACATTTGTGGGGGCCAAGGACTGTCATTATTTGCCCCTCCATAGGCAATGCTATCGATGCTTTGTGTTGAGGCATGAGGCAAAAGAGGGATAAATCACCACTCTGTACCATGTATACTGTTTTTCAATGTCTCTTGATCCACCTACCCACTCTACAGTTTCTCAGTAGTATCACTTGTGAATGTGCTGTTGTGCAGAAAACACAGGGGGACACCCTAGATGGAGTGTTACCCAGTGGGGTAGTACACCCTGGGAGGAGAAGGCAGTTGTGTTCCAGGTCCTGCATAACCATGGCCATGTGGGACCTGGAAGGCTGGAAGGTAGGCAGCTGCCTTATTGGTCCTCTGTGGCTATGGCTATGGGGAACCCAAAACACAGCTGTCCACCCTATGCCTTCCAAGTCCCACATGGGACTGTAAGGCTGGGGGCTGCTTCAAAGGCCAAGCACACTTCTCACTTCAGCCACAAATGATAAAACATTTTGCATTTTTACAGCAAGGGGAAACGACTTCAATCTAGTACTGGCTTTGACTCATCATCAACCCTCCTTCCCAAACAAATCTGATGAAGAAAATCTTGTGATAGATTCACCTTATGGTCACCATAAGTTGGAAATGACTTGTAGATGTACAGCAATGAGAAAAGTTATTTATTTATTTATTTATTTATTAACATGCAATTATACTTGTTCAAACTTGGTCACATTTAGCAGGTTAGTGGAAGAAAATGAAATCTTGGTCAATAATCTGTGAGCATCCATAAGTACATTTTGCAAATGGGAATTCTCTGGACATTGCCACTAGCAAATTGGACTTTGGGGGATAGGAAAGAGAACAGCCTTCAGGACTTGATTTGATTGGATTTCTCTCTTCAGAAAATATGGATGTTAATAAAGTTAATAAAGTAGATCTTACATTTTGTGTATCTGTGACTTTATTCCAACCAGGTGGGCAAATGAAAATTCAGATATAGATTTCAGAGATGTCAGATCCCAGGAGGAAAAATGGCATGCTTATAAAAATCCAGAACCAGAACCTTGGCAGGAATATGAAACTTGATTCTCTGATTTTGACTAACCTCCTACTTTAATGTATATTTTATAGTGGTTAAGTGTAAGCATATACTGTCTGCTATTTCCTGTCTTTCTCTCCTCTGCCCTTTACACATTTTCCTCTTAACTATCTTTGCTTGATTCTTTGAAAGTTCAGTTCAGTCATGTTTACTCAGAAATAAGTCCTACTTAGTTTAATCGGGCTTACTACCAGAAAATTAGGTTCAGGACTGCAGCCTTCATCTAATTGGACCCTGCATAGTCTTCTGGTTCTCAGGACTCTTTTTTTCTTGAACAAAGTAATGACTCAGTGTCAGGAGAGTAGCATTATTAAACAAATAATATAACATTTTCCCCCAAGTTATAGACTCATGGGTTATTCAAACATTATAATTGCTGGATGCACTTTGTCATTGCCATTTAAAATAATAATAATAATAATAATAATAATAATAATAATAATAATAATAATAAT
>NC_056526.1:78228078-78321145 GCF_019175285.1 Sceloporus undulatus | reverse complement strand
CTTAGAGCTTTTTAGTATTTGTTATATTTTATCTTGTTAAGCTCTGTAAATATATTCATAGAAAAGAAACCATAATGGTAAACTCAAAATGTCTTTGCTGAGGTCAGTTGACCAAAGTTGTCACTTTAACCTTGATAAGGAACAGATTTGTATAAGAAGCCAGAGGACAATCAAACAAAAATGCCTGTTTTTAAATAAAATATGCATCCTTGAAAAGCAGCTTTGCTTTGCTAGTTATTAAAAAAATTAATGCAGAGACACATTGGGATGCTTCTGGTTCTATTCTTGGGCAGCAAGACATAAGCATAATAGAAACCACAAAGATAATTTTAAGTTGGAATGTTTGCCCACCCACCCACCATTTCTTTTTTTTAAAATGTTATAATAATTGCTGCCAGAGCCTCAAAGGCTAAAAATCGTTTTTCATCTCATGCATGAAGAATTTTAGCCTGATTGATGACAGCTATGGAACCTTTCCTTAGTCACTAAGCTGCACTAATTTGCAAGCTAAAACAATATTAGCAAATTGTTAATGATCCATGAAACTGCTGCTGCAGCCTTAAATGTTATGCTCAGAACTTTCTTACAACTAAAGCAGCTTACCTAAATTCTCACAATGCACATGAAAATGAGATGGCCTCTTTTGTAAAAATAAAATACCCCCAAATGCAACACCCCCCCCCCCAAAGTAGAATGGCGGTAGGAGGCAAAAAGGAGAGGAATCATTATTAAAGTGTCAAGCTTGGCTAAATTCTAAAAGAGGAGAGAAGGGAAAAGTGAGGGGGGGCATGTGAGATATTAACATTTGAAAAACCCAGGCTGAATTGTTAGCCATTTGGGTTTTAATTTTCATGTGGAACTAAATGTGGTGCATACATTTCCTGTTGCAGCTAATAGATGTAATTTCCCTTTATTTCCTGCAATGTATGTGTGAATTTCAAAATGAGACAAGTTCTTAAAACTGCACCTGTGCACTTCCTTTCAAACGTTTTCTCTAAATGGGTCTGAGAGTAATTTCCAGTAATGTAGTTTTGATATGATTCTAGCAATTATGTTGATGGAACAATATTCAGAGAACGTCATATTACAGCACTTGTTGTCAATCATCATGTCAAAAGAGCAATGCAAAAAGATGGAAGCATGTTTGGCCATCGGTTGACACAAGACACAAAAGAATGTGGTATCATATGGTACATCTTTGCATAGCATCTGCAGTTCTTAGGAGTTCAACGTAAGCATTGCCACACTCACTTACAGCATGTATCCACTTTGCTGAATGCATTTCGTCCACATTTAGAGTGAAAATCAGACTCAGAAAAAGCATGTTGCTCATACAGAAATTCATAGAAGATACTTCCTTTCATTGAAAACACAGCATGTGCTCTCAATAGTTGTAGTAGCATGGCAAAAAGAAGGTGACAAAATATTTTAGAAGGAAGACAGCACATCAAAAAGTAGAAAATGTCAACAGAGCTGGAGAAGAAATAGAGCCTAGCTTTCATTTGAGTTGATACCTACACAGGTAGGCATGACTGCTGAACAGAGAGTCATTCTTTGACATTGCCCTGAGTTCATCAGCAGACCACGCTCATGGGAGCAGATGAAGTAAGGGTTCTTACTCAAAAGAGCATGCACAAAGTCTAAAGTCATCTTTTTCTTGTGCCTGGAAAGATTCCTGTCTGAAACCAAGGAGAATGACTGCTGACATACGGACAACGCAAGCCACCTGGATCAATGATTTGACCCAATGCAGCTTTTTCTGTTTCTATTTACACATATCCATCATATTATAACACTGAAATTATTTCTAAAACCCATTACATAACAGATGTGGTTTACCAACGAAATGTGTCTTGCGAGAAACTTCAGAGCCAGAGGATGCATGTCTTTACCTTTTGTGAGCCACTGGATGTTTCAATGGGCTTCCATAATCCTATGGTAACTCAGAACTAATGGTTCTTTAAAATACCATGGTGTAAATACCATGGTATTAGTTCTGACTGGATTAATCCCATTGAATCAATGGGATTTACCTATGTATTGACTCTCCATTCAACAATTGGTAGCTTGGGTTTACTCTAGTTAGGAATAATCAGCAGGATACCAGCTTGATATTTAAAGATCTGTTCAGTCCAAGTCAAAGAAGAGATCCTAGGATCCAGGAAGAAGTTACCCATCATCAACCTGGAGAGCAGACTAAGACATACAAATCAAATCACCTGGGGGCTGGCTACACTGGCAATAAAAAGTGTTGACACCCCATTTTGAGCCTTACCTGTTTAAAAGATGTACATGACCAAAATGAGAGGAAACTGGGTTAAAGATGGACTATGGGGCTAAACATCAGAGCAAACTACTTCCCCCATTTGCTCCAGTTCAACCTGGAAAGTATCCACTATTGTGGTGGCATATGGATTATATTGACTGGTGCAGGCATGTGGGAAGGCCCTGGCAGTTGGCAGACATAGGGGCTATACAGACCGTGCCTTTGGGGCAGTCTGCTGCCGCCCTTTTTCACCCCGGATGGAGGCCACAGCAACTGCATGCCTATGGAAAGAGCAAAAAGAAGCCCCAAAAGCATGTGTACTACTGTTTCCGGGTTCCAGGAAAGGATGCAACCTGAATACCAGAATAAGATATAAAACACACACACACACACATTTGGAAATAGTGTTTGTGCTTTATTGCTAAGTTTGTATGTATGCTATAGCTTTTAGTTGCTCAGTTGCTGCCACTGCATGTTTTTCACGGTATTCCATATAACATTAATTTATTTACACTGGAACCCTGGTGTAATAAGCCAGAATTCATTGGGCATTGTGTTCATAAATAAGCTGTTCAGTTCAATCAACTATCAGATTCCATTATTGAACCTTAAAAAAAATTAATCCCTTTTAATGTAAACATGAACTACATGGTGGATAGAACATCTGATAAAGGAGGCTGCATGCAGCCTTATGCCAAATAAAATGCCAAATAAAATTAGTCTGTCTTTAAGAGGCCATACAACCCCCCCCCCCCCCCCATCACTGGGATTTCTGGTAAAACCTGTTCTAGGTCATTTCAACAATTTGCAAAGACTATAGCTTGTTACATGTGTTGTGCAAGTGGATTGTAGCTTTTAAGAAGGACACAGTTCAGTCACCAAAACTATATGAAATGCTATACTGCCAAAAAATACTCATTAAAGACACTTTTAATATGACCTAGGAAAGCTTACTAATAACTTGGCCACAAATAAGGCTTCAACAATGTTTGTGATATTAATGTTATATGGATATACGTCAGCCCTTCCCCTTAACTACAAGCTCATTTTCTTTCCTGACACAGTAATTCCATTTACCTGGATTGTCGTAAGCATTTTTATGTCTAGCACTCAATCTAAAGATGCAGTCACCTGGCAAAATGAAGTGACTTGGAATGAGCCATTTCAGTTTATTGTGTAAATAATGCTTCTGCTAAAAAATAGAGGAATGAATATGTATTTAACTTGCAGAGCGGAACAACTCTGAAGGAGCTGTCTTGGTCTATCAGCTGCATAATGCAGTGCACATTGTAAAAAGCCACCTAATTATGTATTTATTTATGGCTCTTGTCAGTTTACATCAGACACTTAACATTATTTAATCACAGTTGGTATCTTCGTTTTCTATTTCTAGTATGTTTTTGTGTTTTGCACTTATTAAGAAATATGACATCTTTTGTTTATTGCCTTCTGAAGATGGCTATTTTCATGGTAAATAAATACTAGACATAACATTTAAGTAAACTTGCTGTGATTTAGTATCTTGATATTTTTTATATGGTTTGATTGACATATTTGTTGTTTCCAGCACCTCTGTGGTTTCTCCCACATCATTTGAGACAAAAGCATCCACCCACATGAGCTCTTATAGGTGAGAAGGTCATTCAGATCAGTCTTTGATTTTTCCAACATTTACAAATGTCTTCATGTTTTTGCAAGCAAGAACTTACAATTTTGATGAAAAAGAAATTGAATGTGGGAGAGGACAAATTCAGTGCTCCTAGATCCACCTCTGCATTCTCATGCTATTCAAGGCCTTTCTTTAAAACTCAGCTATTCAGCCATGGCTGTGGTCTTGAATTTACTCTTTGTTTTCTTTTTTGGAGAGAGACTCATCTTCAGTAGCTACAAGTTAGACTCTCTTATCCAGAATTCCAAAATGCAAAATATTCCAAAATCCAAAATTGCCTACAATATGCAAATATTCCAAAAGCTAATAAACTCAGAAGTACAACAAAATCAATTCCTAGAGCAAATCAGACCAGAACTCTTCATAGAAGCAAAGATGGCTAAATTGAGGTTATAATATTTTGACCATATCATGAGAAGAATAGACACACTAGAAAAGACAATAATGTTTAGTGATGTTGAGAATAATAGGAAAACAGAAAGACTGTATACCAGATGGATGGTCTGAATCAGAAAAGTCATGACCATGAAATTGCAAGAGATGAGTAGGGCAGTTGAAGACAGAGTGACTTGGAGATCTCTGGCCAGGACAGAATAGGGATTGTGTTGGTGTACTGCCCACCTGGCTGCTCAACAGTTTCCTTGAGCTGGCTGACTTGATGTCAGTGGTGGTGCTGGAGTCCCCTCAGCTTGATGTGGTGGAGTAGCTCAGGACTTCATATCCTCCATGATCACAGTACATCTGTCCCAAATAGTATCTGAGGCCACCCACAATGCAGGACACACTCTGGATTTGGTTTTCTGTGCAGGATGGGACGATGGTGATGTGGGTGTGGAAGAATTTTTTGTAGTTCTGTTGTCATAGGCAGATCACTACCTGGTAGGGTTGAGACACACTGGGACTCAGAGGGTGCATCTGCATTGTAGAAATAATGCAGTATGACACCACTTTAACTGGCATGGATCCTTCCTAAAGATATGGCAGAAAATGCTAAAGGTTTTGTAAAACTCCAAGTCCCAGGATTCCATAGGATGGAGCTACAGTATTTAAAACAGTGTCAAGCTGCATTATTTCTGTACTGTAGTAGTAGTAGTAGTAGTAGTAGTAATAATAATAATAATAATAATAATAATAATAATGTTTATTTATATACTGCTTTTCCAAATTAGATCAAAGTGGTGTACAACAGGAAGTACAATACAAAGTCAAAATAAAACGTAACAGGCCTCTCTGCCCCTCAAGATGGTGGTCAGAAGGAGGGCTCTTAGTCTTTCAGGCCAGGCCTCTCTCCCCCCAAGATGGTGGTCAGAAGGAGGGCTCTTAGTCTTTCAGGCCAGGACTCTCTCCCCCCAAGATGGTGGTCGGAAGGAGGGCTAGATGCACACAGACCCTCTTGAGGGCTGATTAAGATGTTTTGCCCCAGGAAGCTTATGGATTTAGATTCCTGATGGCTCTGGTGGAGTTTCCTGTTGCCTTGACAGGTGAGCCTGTTGAAACCCTGGCTGATCTCTGGAACAGGGAAATAGCCGAGGTAAAGATGGAGGCGGACATGATAACTCCTAAGCATCTCCTTCCACAGAACCAAGCAATTGTTCACTAAGGAGCTGGTGGCAATGAAACAAGGAGGACAGAGACTAGTGTGTTGATGGCAGAAAATTCAGAGTGAGTCCAATTGAACACAAGGTAGAGTCCACTGGAAAGCCTACTTCACAGTATTGGTGGAAGTGAAGAAATCATTCTTCTCTGATGCCATCATGTCTATACACTGTTGTCCAGCAGAGATCTCTTGAATTTTACATTCTGCCACACAGAATCATCATGTAGACCACTCAACAGCCCACAGTAAAAAGTTTGCACAATCCTCTCTGACTTGAATGCTGTAGTTGATACAGGTCCAGTGAATATAATCTTGGTTTAGTAATCCTGAGATTCACCTTGTGTTGGATGAGGTTATTCTCCCCCTGAAATTTCAAGTTCACAGCTAGGGCATGCTCCTGGACTCAGATCTGAGCCTGGATGCCCAGGTTTTGGCCATGGCCTGGTTTTGGCCATGGCCTGGAGTATGTTTACACAGCTAAAACTGGTGTACCAGCTGAGGTAATTTTTTTTAGATGTCAGATCTGACTACAGTGACACATACCTTGATTACATCCTGCTTGGATCATTGTGTCACGTTCTACATGGGGCTGTGCAAAAACTTTACCAGGTCTAAAAAGCTGTGGTAAGGTTGCTGACAGGGGCACACTATAGGGATCATATAACCTTCCTGATGAAACTACTCCACTGGCTGCTGATCCATTTTCAGGGAGATAACAGAAGACTTGAAGGCACATTGTTGTTGTTGTTGTTGTTGTTGTTGTTGTCATTTTTAAGTGCCTTTGAGTCCTCCTTGACTCATGGAGACTCTGTGGATAAGACATCTCTAAGACCCCCTATCCTCTATCTCCCTGATCAGGTCCTGCGGCCCTAGTCATGGTCTCTGACTGAGTCTAGGTTTCAGTCTTCCACTCTTTCTGCTGCTTTCCTTTTTTCCTAGCATCATTGCCTTTTCTAATGAAGTGTCCAAAGTGTGAAAACTTCAATTTAGTCATCCTGGCCTCCAGGAGGAATTTGGGCTTTGTCTCTTCCAGGATCCATTTGTTCAGCTTTTTGGCCATCCATGATATCCTCGGCACTCTTCTCCACTCATGACAGAGGAGCTCCTATCACTAGTCCCAGCTTCTGCCAAGCTAGCAATTCAAAAGCATGCAAATACAAGTAGATAAATGGGTACAACTTTGGTAGGAAGGTAACAAAATAATAATAACTTTATTACAGCCATTTGGCCAGCACAGGAAGGTAACAGTGTTCCATGTAGTTATGCTGGTCACATGGTCATGGAGTCATCTTTGAACAATGCTGGTTCTCTGGCTTAGTAATGGAGATGAGCACTGCCCCCTACATTCAGTTTTGAGTCAACATTCACACCAAAGGGAAACCTTTACCTTTGCCTTACTTCTCCAGCACCATATTTCAAATGAGTTGATTTTCTTTCTGTCTGCTTTCTTCACCATCCAGCTCTCACATTGGTTTGGATTATTCTAATTTTAGTATTCAGTGTTATAGCTTTGCACTTTAGCATATTGTTTAGTACTTTCATAATTGTTCTTCCCAGTCCTAGGGCCCAAATAAGGCCCAAATAAAGCTGTTTCAGGTCACTTTGGAGTTATGCTGTTTAAATGACACACACATCTT
This sequence comes from Sceloporus undulatus, assembly GCF_019175285.1. Classification (NCBI taxonomy): domain Eukaryota; kingdom Metazoa; phylum Chordata; class Lepidosauria; order Squamata; family Phrynosomatidae; genus Sceloporus; species Sceloporus undulatus. The sequence goes on along the minus strand of NC_056526.1, from coordinate 78,313,976 downwards.
AAGAGGCCAGAAGCTGTGCCAAAGCTGTGCTCCAATCCTTAGGACTGGAGCGTGGCTTTGATGCAGCTTCCAGCTTCTTAGGACACATGCATCATTTAAACACCAAACCTCCAAAGTGACCCGAAGCAGCTTTATTTTGGCCTGTCTGTTCAGGCCCTAGTCTTCTTCTGATGTCTTGACTGTAGTCTCCAATCTGATCAATGTTTGATTCCAGGTATGAGAATTCTTTGATTATTTCTATAGTCATTGTCTAGAATGAATTTATCAAGTTCTTCCATGGTCATTATTTTTGTTTTCTTAGTATTTAGCATTAAGTCTTAGCACTGTCTTCTTTGACTTTCATTAGTAATTGTTCCAGGTCTTTGTTGTTTGGTGTTGTCTGTGCATCCTACATTGTCACAAATGGCTTGGGACTTAAATACTTGAAGTCATCCACAGGTGAAGCTGTCTTTTGCATCTAGTGGAGGTGAAGTCCTTCCATGATAAGGAAGCCTAATTGTGGAATGTCTTCCCTTTTGAGGCCCAGTTGCTGCTAATTTTGACACCAAGTTATAACTTGGCTCTTTACTGATATACTGAGAGGTCAATGATCATATGAAGGCTATAACCAATGGCTTTTTCTCCTCTGTTATTCTTTTGAATTATGTTAAGTTGTTTTAGCAATCTTTTTTTAAAAACAGAATGTAGCCACTATAATACAATGTATATCCTTACTTGAAAACACAAAAAAGTCATACCTATTGACTATATTTTGGCATATTTCCTTCTTTTGCAAAATCAAATTCCTTGCTCACTGAAGTAAGACATTTTACAGATATCCCTTTCTTACTGTTAGTGAGAAAATTTTCAATACTGAGAAACAGGTGAGATGTCAAAGGTCTCTGAAATAACATTTTATAAGTTCCTTCTCAAATATAGTTCATGCTCCACCAAGGGATGCAAATACTGTAAGCATTTGTAGGGTATAATAGGGTGTGGTATAAATATATAAATATGTTAATAAATTAAGAATAATAGCAAAATGAAGATCTGGCTACACTTTTAAATATCAGTTGGGAACTATTGATAGATAAAAAGCAAACCTGTTAATACAATAATAATCTGGTCACAACTTAATTTATCAAAGTATTGCTTGTTACTCAAACAGAAACCCCTCTATCTCTGTAGAAATATTTGAATTACTACTTGTCATGACAATTCAGAGGGGGAAATGCTAAAATTTACATATTTTATGAATGTGCTTTTGGATAGGATCTTGGGCAAAAAATTAAGACAACGTTTGGTTTGTCAGGCTTCAAGATAAGTCAAGGGGGAAATCATCTTTGATTCAATTTTGCTTCTTTATTGATTTTGTTGCTACCTGAAGCACATAGTGGGGACCAAGCATATGTTTGAACCCAAGTCATTTTGAAACAAAAGAGAAATGTTGTCAAAATCTTCTGTGAAATAAACCCATCATATTTTACAGTGATCTACTTCAAACAGACTTTTGGAAATTGCTTTCTATGCATGAACCCTGCAAAGTGACTGATGATGTTGCCATGAATTTGGTAGGCAGCATATTAGTCACAATGAAAGGATATTGTCACAAGCCGTACATCATCAGATCAGAGGAACTACATCCTTACTTGAAAAACACAAAAAGTCATGCCTAGTGACTATACTTGGGCACATTTCCTTCCATTGCTAAATCACATTCCTGGCCCACTGAAGTCAAACATTTTGTAGATATCCCTTTCTTACTGTTGGTGAGAACTTTTTCAATACGGGGAGACAGATAAGCATCCAAAGAGCCCTGAAATAAACATTTTATAAGTTCCTCCTCAAATATCGTTCATGCTCCACCAAGGCGTGCAAATACTGTAAGCATTTGTTTTTATAAGACAAAGATTTCATAAAGGTGCAAGAATTTTATGCTTGACAAAGTTTCTATAAAAACTAGGAGGAAGAGCACATGTGTTGTTCTTAGGCTTCAAGTCAATGTTTGAGGCTTTCTACAGGCAAAAAAGTTTTCTCTGTTAATTCTTAATCTGAGGGATGAAGAAGGGGCATCTATTGAATTCTATACCCACCTTCCCATATTGATCCCTTGTCAAAACACTATATACATTTCCTAAGGTGTCTTGGGTTGCTTTAACTAGAGTTTTTGAAAGTTATCCTCTTTTTTTTTAAAAAAAAAAAAAAGTGTCAGAATTGCTCAGTCAGTATGCCGGAATAATCTGGGTTATTCTGAGGGCTATAATTTTTTTAAAAAAACTATGAACAGTTACTTTTCTGTTTGTTGCTGTTGTTATCTGCCTTCAAGTCAACTTTGATTAATGGAATCCCAGTGAATGAGACATCTCCAGGACCTCTTATCCCCATGCACATTGCTCAGCTCCTGTAGGTTTAGTCTTGTGACTTCTCTGATTGAGTCCATCCATCTGGCATGTGGTCTTCCTCTCCTACTTCCATTGCATTGTAATTGTTAGCTTTACTATAAACATTACTAATTGCCACTTGCGCTTTTCCACTGCCCTTACAGGTGCTGGCTGGATTTGAAGCTATGGGATTTCTACAGGTGACCAGAGTCATGGACGGCTGTCACTGAAACATATTTTTTTTCTGGTTCGTCAGGGTGGGCAGTTCATCAACAGGAAACATAGACATTTCATGCTTCTGCGGGACACATGTGACCATACTGGGAGATTTATTGACCTTGTCACAGGGTGGGTGGGGTCAAATCATCATAGTTCTGACCTGTGGAGCTCTCCCATTCGTGACACATTGTGGGTGGATGTCTATGTACCTAGGAAGCCTACAGTGGCGATCTCTGGGAAGCAAGTAGGACCAATTTTGTTGGCTGATGCTGCCTATCCCATTAAGTCTTGGTTGATTACATCATTCAAGGGTGTCCTGCTTCCTCTAATCAAAGGTTGGCATCATAATGAGCAGATTGATAATGAGATTATACATATGTGCTGTCTAGTAGTTTCACTTTGCATAATTTGAAATATAGCTGGTGGTTGTTGTCATGTTGAAAACATTAATAAAAATACCTTGTGTATTTACTGTCTAATTGTTGCACTGTGCCAACATTTACCTATATCCAGAGATTTGTTACATAATAAAGAGACTGATACAGATATCTAAAGTCCTGTTTTATTGTTTTACTTTGCCAACTAATAACATTTTGAGCCCCAGAACAGGTTGCTGACCTTGCAGAAACAATCACTCAGTTACTTTCTCACATCAGAAATCCACACAATTACGGTTACATAATATATAGGCAAATATATGCAGATGTACAAAGATAAACCTCAATTATAGGTTGTGGGTGGTCAGTTTGCTTTCAGGATCTACATACAGATTTTGCACATTTGTACCTATGGTAATAATAATTATATATATTATACATATACATAATATTTATGTGAAGTACAGCAATAAATGTTATATCTATTCTCTATTACATATCTGTATTGAACCACAATAACATCAGAGTATATCTGTATGACTTAGTGGAAACTGTCATATTCACATATACATGTGTGCATGCGTGCATGTCTGGGTATATGTGTAAATATATAGTAATATAGATTTATATCTACATAGTTAAATATATATTTATTGCTTCAGATACAGAATGATGAACACATGCATACTGAATCTATAAAGATGTTGAGCAGGACAATTGTGTTTTTTCATCAGTGCTTGCACATAATAATTACTATAATATACAATTTGATTTGAAGGGTTGGTTAGGTCAGTATTTCTCTGCCACTATATATGTACTGCATGCTGCTGTCCTGTGAAAAAACTCATGTTACTTGTTCCATGATGCACACACACACACACACACACACACACACAGGAGATTTATTGGCATCCCATGCCCAATATATTTCCTGTTAATCTCATAAATGCCCTTCTTATCCATGGTGCCAAGCTTACAAACCTTTTGCAAGGATATTCCATATATGAATGCAATGCAGTAAATTAGATTCTTTATTTTTCTCTTATTACATGAAATGATGCTGTTGTACTTCTGTGACACCATTGGAGAAAAATCTCACAAATGTGATCTATCGATTTCAAATGTCCACCATCAACCTGCCTGTAGACCAATCAAAACAACGTATAGTTACTCCATCATTCTATGGTGCCAAGTAGAAAAGTGACAGGAAACAACACCAAAACAAAACATAACTCAATATACTGTATAGCTCAACATGTCCTTTGTACAACTTCCTTGCCAAACTGCAAAAGTAGCCTTTGAAGATACAGTATCGCATATGTGCTTTATTGATTCCCTGACCCATGAAAACATCACAAAACTTTACTGTTGCTCCATTGTGCCAAGTCTTGAAAAGTTTTACATTGTATCAAGATGCCTGCCTCTCTGGCTGTGCATTGGCCAAAATGAAGTTTCTTTGTAACTTGAAATATGAATTGAAAATAAATGTACCTCCTGTACCAATGGAAGGTATAATGACTAACCATTTGGTTTGATTGGTACAAATGGTGTAGGTTCACGTGAGCTTCTTCAATGGAGCCAACACTGGTTTCATCCAGCTGAGGAGTACCTCCCTCTTGTAAATCTGCGTGTGTATTGTTGTCCCCTTCCTCTACTTGGAGATCTGCAGATAGGAGGAGAGGAAAAAAGAGTATGCGTGGGGGTAAGAACTATACCACCACTGTAAATTAATAGTTCCCTGTATAGGTTCTGTGATGTAGAGAACAGAATATTTTTTTCATATTTTTGATGAAAAATTTTGGATTGCAGATGGGAACTCAACATGTGCATGCAGTGTAACCACCATCATTACCCATGTGCACCTGAAATAATAAGCATTGCAATTGGGGTCTCCTTCATATTATACCTGTACAATTGGAGTAAACACAAGTCCAAAAACAATCCACCAAACAGCCATTTGCATCTATGTCACTATTGAACATGTTTATTTTTGAGAAACTCTCAACTTAGCTGTGATTTTTTCGTATACATCTATATTGGGTGGTTTTGATTTAGTTGCATCTGCACTGCCTCTTGGCCCTAAATTACTATCAAATCTTTTGTCTCATCTGTCTTCCATGATATTCCCCTCCCAACTTTTTTCAAGTTATCTGCCATGGAAAAGCAAGAAGGAGCAGGAAAAGTGCCAGCAGAAATAAATGATGTCTAGTCTGCAAATCAAATGAGCCAATCAGCATGGAAGGCTTTTAAAAATGGTGCTTTGCCAGTAGTTTAGGGTGGGCACAAAGGGCACAAAGGTGGGAGGGCACAGGTAACTAGGCATCAGCAACCCTTTCTAAGCTGTAATAATAATAATAATAATAATAATAATAATAATAATAATAACTATTTATTTATATCCCGCTCTTCAGCCAAGGCTATGAAAGCGACTTACAATTTGTTAATAAGACATTTAGACATTTCCCTGCCCTCAAGCTTACAATCTAAAAAACCGCATATTCAATCATAAAATTAAAGAAAATCCCCACCCCAAAAGATGATCACACTGTCATCTTACCTCCTGACACACAGTGGATAAATGTTCATGCCCAGATTCAAAGGAGGAAAAGATTAGGGTAAAATCAATCCGACAAGAAAATTGAAGTTGAGGCACATGATTGGTAGACAAAAGCCAGCAGTCAAAACATTGGTGGATTTCAAACAACCAGAAGGCTGGATGGGTGACACCCCTTGGCCAGCCTCTCAACCATTATCCCTCTCCTCCAGAATGATGTAATTAAGATCCAAACATCGTTCCCACTTGCTGAACATGCTCTGGAATCGATTATTTCCAAAAGAACCACTAGAAATCTAGTGTCTGGAAAAACCAGGGGTTTTGGGGGGGGGGGTTGCATTTGCCTCACTTTATCATGACAGAAATTTATCAAATTAGGATCAGAACCAGTTTCAAATGGGAACGACAGTCATATAACCCGATCAGTAGTTCATTTTAAATATAGTGGGAATGAGCCGCAGGTGGATAGAAGTCCTTGGGTCAAGAGGATCTTTTAGGGAAGGTTTGCTCACAGTTGTTTCTGAGTGCACTCAAAATCTCCCAGTCTCCACAGTCCTGTGTAATTAAGTTAATTACACAGGACTTAAAACAAACAAACAAACAAACAAACAAAACCAAAGTAGCTGCTACTTCAAAAAGCAGTGATACGTGGAGAGGTAGAGAACAATCCTCTTCAAGGGAAAATATTTGTTTCTTGACAATCAATAAATATTCCTAGATCTACTTGTTTTGTTCCAATATTTTGGCAAACAAGATTCTGCTGTAAAGAATTGTGATATATTCTCTTCTGAGAAACTGTTTTCTTCTACTCTTCCCTGTATATTTGTGTCATGACCACCAGGCAGACTTGTCTGGACATCTTATATGCTTTTGACACAATGAAAAGTAAACAAGAGGTTTTATTTGAAATAGTGAATCAGTATCATGTGCTTGTGATACAAAAACTCCATTTGATTTAATAAGGACTCTGAAACATCAAGCAACCTGTCCATGCTTGCAAAAAATCATATATAATAATATTAATATATATTATATAGATATATAGATACAATTGTAAAGAAGAAATAAATGTCTGGGCTCTTATAAATCCTGTTTATACTGTTATTGTTAAGGGGAACAGTTTAATGGATGAACAAGGAACAAATTTTGAGCCGTTTCAGGACAAACAGTAGTTTAGTATGCCAGACAATAAATTACAATTTTTCAGCAAATATTGCTTTACTCATAGGCAAACAACAGGAACACCCTGCAGTGAGAAGAAATAAATGGCCCTTAAATTCATATAGCCTTTAAAAAAAATAAAAAAAATAAAAATAGAAGTCTTTAGGCACCTGGAATCACAGATCAGCATTCTTATCACATTGTGCCAAATGGGACTGTCTTGTCGGTCAACGAAAAGGCATTTGTGCCTTTTGGCTACAATTAGGATAGATGTTTGATTTGTGCTTCACTTTAATTACTAATAGATTAATCTAAGTTTACAACACCATAGGTGATTAGCATTTTGGGGATTGATTTGTTACCAAGGAATGACCCTGATTATGTTCTTAGTAACCAGTTTATTCCTAATTGGCTTTCTTTCATTAAAACCTTAAGAGCTATACAGGGAGAGTGACTGATGTGTCTAACTATTGTAAACTGCTTAATAGTACCATTGTTTGCAAGACACTGCAGAGTTTGATTTTTTAAAAAATTGAAATTTGATTAATCAGTAGAATTAAGGAATGTGACCTCCAGATTAATTATCCTGCCCCCTTGCTTGTGTCTGATACACAGACTGAATCCAAACCATAGTCTGGAATACTAAGTTTGAAAATAATAGAATTATGTGTGTTTTATTTAACAAGGGAAAAAATGAAACAAAAGCAGACAGCATTATAGAAAAAAAAAACCCAACCAAAATCAACTGAAAAAAATATTTGCCCCCATGTTATTTGAACTGGAACAGTCACATAATCTGTCTTTAATTTATCTGTCTTCTACTAGGGATAAAAATAGCATTTATAATTATTCATGGCTGGGTGGGAAAAACAAACAGATTTCCTAACACTCAGGGAATTCTTTAGGAAAGCATAATCAATGAGAATTTTGCAGTTTTTTTCCTTGTATTTAAATGTCCTGAATTATTGGGAAGAAACTATTATATGGAGAAAAGCACATTTTTCACCCAAAGAAAGCACAATTATCATACAAAGAACATAGGTTTCTTGCACACAAAATGTTGTTTCCTACACAGCAAGTCCATTTTCCATGCCTAAGCCCCACCACCCCAAACTCCCAATTTTTTGGATATGCAGGATAATTCTTCCATAACACATTGGAATGTTTGAATATGCACAGAATATTGCATTGGGTATTCATTTTCTCCCATAGAAGAGTGCAAACTACCATAATTATTCATCATCACATGTAAACATCAAATAGTGTTGGATTTATATCCAGAGAAAACGGAGGTACTAGTGATAGGTTCCCCTGGTCCAGGAATGGCGGTTGTTCCACCTGTTCTGAATGGGGTCACGCTCCCCGTGAAGGACTCCGTGCGCAGTCTGGGGGTGCTTCTTGACTCGTCCCTTCACCTGACTGCTCAGGTGAATGCGACGGTCAAGAGTACCTGTTATCAGCTTCGGCTTATTCGCCAGCTGCGCCCATACCTGGCCCAGAGGGACCTTGAAACTGTTGTACATGCTCTGGTAACTTCGAGATTGGATTTCTGTAATGTACTCTACATGGGGCAACCCTTATACCAAACTCGGAAGCTACAAATGGTGCAGAACATGGCAGCTCGGCTGGTCACTGGCGCTCCCAGGGCCAGCCACATAACACCTGTGCTTAAAGATCTCCATTGGCTGCCCATCCGCTTCCGAGCTCAATATAAGGCGTTGGTTATTACCTATAAAGCCCTAAATGGCTTGGGCCCAGGATTTCTGAAGGACCGCCTCTCTCCGTACATTCCGCCTCGCACCCTCAGAACATCTGGGCAGCAACTCCTGAAGGTGCCTGGGGCCAGGTTAGCTTCTACTGCAAGAAGGACCTTTTCCACGGCTGCCCCAGCCCTTTGGAATACGCTGCCCATGGAACTCCGCTCATCTACCACCCTGGCCCAATTTAGGAAGGGTCTCAAAACCTTCCTATTCAATCAGGCATTCCCCGATTAAATATCCTGTGGGCCTCCCTCCTCTCTCGTGGCCGTGAGGTTGGGCTAAGGGGCTTTTTATTGTTTTTAAGATTTGTTGTATGTGTCTGTTTTTAACCTGTATGTATTTGCACACTGGTGCACCCTGTAAGCCGCCCTGATCGTTTGGAAGGGCGGGATACAAATAAAATTTTTATTTATTATTTATTATTTATTATAATATAAGAAAGTAAAAGTGTACATAGATTTATGGAATGAAACAAAATAAATTCTCTGATGGCTAATTCTTGGATGGGAGAGTGGTGTTGAATATCAAGTGCTGCAGGCTGTATTTCGGAGGAAGGAACTGGCAAAACTACCTCTGAGAGCAAAAGCAGATGAAGAGGAAAAGTTGGCTCACCCGTGGGGTTTCCCCATTCATGTCGTAATCATGTTGACCACACTACCAACTACCACAAATTAGACTCTGCCTCACCCCTTCCAACTAAAAAAGACAGACCCACCATAACAGAACAATTGTGGTTACAGTCTGCATGATACCATCATATATATATGGCATGCACATGAATGCATGGGTGCTCCTTGAGGAGCAGTCAATTTCCCCCTCATCTTACCCAGCCACCATTTGATGTCCAGAACAACCATTTGCTGTACATGCAGTGCACCCAGCAACACATTGGCACAGCATGATTATGCCCGCTTTATATACCCCCTTTCTCCCCATTCCCCCCATGGCCCCCTATTGGTCTGGCAAGTTTGTTATTAAATCAGGGTTTTTTTGTTTTTAATTTTTGAATCCTGATATGCTTATTATAATTCCATTGTGTGGGATTTACAATGGGCCGATGGTGCAGGTGACTACTTGTGTGCTCATGTGATCAATTCTCCAGTGGGCAACAAAAACAAAAAAATATGGCCAGCAATGCTGCTCTTGGTCACCTGGCCCTTTCCCTGTCTCCACATCAGCACCATGTTGATGTGATAGTTCACACTTTCCAGCCTGAACCAGAGCAAACAGATATTTTTCTGCTCCATTGTTAAGCCCCGGAGTGCAACTTGGGGTCATTTCCCTGTCAGTTCAACCATGTGCATAATTTGCACAAGTGAGTTGTGAAATGGGGCAGGGCTGTTTCTTTCTTTCAGCCCATGTGGACAGGCCCTGAGTATTACTTGGTTAAGAATGCCCTATGAAATTAATTGGGTCACCATAAGTTGACAGGTGACTTAATGGGACATGCACACATATAAAAGAAAGGAAGATTCTGACCTTCTGACAATCCAGTGAAATTTGCTTTTGCTATATTCTCAATTAAAACAATGGAATTGTGCTAAATATTGATTTCAGTGGCACTCAATAGTGACTAACTTCATATTTGTATTAGTTAGAGATGTGCTGTGTTAAATTATTTGTTCTTACAGTTTTGAAAGGGCTCTTGCAGAGGGAGGAAGTCTACAGTAGCAGGGTGGAGAAAGGATGGCCCAGCTCACCTTGATATGACATAAGGAATATGGGAATTGTAGTTAAAAAAAAGAATTCTATTTCTTGCCAGAATCAACTGACAGAAGGAAGAGAATAGGACACTTTTCTCTGGCTTGCTCAAACCTGTAGCTGGTACAGTTTGTTGTTATCCTGTGGATCTCTATACTTTTTTGGTCAGCAAAGTACAATAATGTTTACTCTGGCTGTAGCTCCTCAGATTCTGGGGCAGGGTATTTCCCAAGTTACAATGTGAGATCCTTCTGAATTGAGTTGCCACAGACTGAAACTGTGTGCAAAGACTATGCACTGCTAGCTATTATTTATTTGTTTATTTGTTATTATTTTTGTGAAGCATTTCCTCTGCTGTGTTGAGTAATCCATTTTGTTAAATGAAAAGTACAGCTTTCCTTTCTTTTTCTGTCTATCTGTCTATGCATCTGTACATTTTTGCACTGTGAAATCTCAGTGTTAGAAAGCCCATGCATATCTGAAACAAAGTCCCCTGATGAGTAGCATAAGCAAAGTGAATAAAATATTTGTGGACCATTTTGTTCCATTTTGTTCCTGTCTTTGTCAATCTCCAGCTGACTTTTTAGGGTTCACTTCACTGCATTCCATGGGATGCTTTCTTGGAGAAAATCAGAGAGAGATGTTGTAAACAAGAATTCACTAGCTGATGACAAGCATAAAGCATCAGAAGAGCAAGGTCTGAGCCTGCTGTAGTCTTCTCAGTGGTACAGATTTAGTCTGACTGCACAGTGAGGAAATAAGAAAAACCTTTACATCATATTTGTAAAGTAACAGTCAGCATAAGGCCACAAGACCAATTCCCTTCCATTACATGTATCAAAATGCAATTAAACTGGTAAACATTAATTAAACTGGAAAAGCAGTAATATTAAACTGGCAAAGCAGTGTGTGTGTATGTGTAATATATGTTATATCTGCTTTTCTTTTGACATCTTCTTATATCTTGTTTTATTAAAAAAATTATCCATTCTATTTCATCTTTTAGTGTAGACTATGCTGAAGAAATCAGGGAGAAGATCCTTTCAGACACATGAAGATGGGAATGGAACATTTGGTCCTGATACCATGGCCTCCCTTCATGTGTAGCCTTGATTCATAATGCTATTTAACTATGGAATTCTTTTAAAATTATTTTTTAATAATAGTCTTAGCTTTACTCTTTTTTTAAAAAAAATGGTGTAGGTCGCCTTTGATACTGAAAATATGATGATGATAATTACAGAAATTGAATAGCAAAGCAAGGAAAGCTGAATATTTGGAATTTATAGCACTGAAAACTGTGTTAGAATTGCTGACAATATATCCTGGTTAAACATAGACAGAATAGTTAAGATACCAAACACAAGTTTCCATACACTAGCTGCACAGTCTTTTCTTGTCATTCTTAAATATATGACCATATCTTGAAATGCAGACAGTGCAAATGGAGATTGGTCCTTGAAATATTTATATTTCAGTTTCGTAAGGCCTTCTTAATAAAATCATGTCATTAATACCATTTTTCAATGTATGTAGTTAGGGGGGAAAACTTTTATCACTTCATCATGGAGTTGAGGCTTGATTTTATTTAGCACATAATTACTGTACCCCCTCCCTTTTTTTAAAACTAATTTTGCCTTGGTTTAAAGTGTTTTCAATGCACACTGACCCTTTCAAAACGTATGGGATGCAGTATTAGGAAACAGAACACCCAATGACCAGCTTTTTGTGGAAGGACATTTGATTTTGGTGCGAGAGTTTAAAAGTGTACTCGGGTCTCCCAGTTAAATCTGAATTCAAATGTACTTTACTTTGGGTAGATTATTTATTTATTTTGTTAAGATCTCTCTCTCTCTCTCATCCATCTCAGGGTGGCATATAAGCAAAACCAATGCAAACATTTTAAAACCATTTAAAACAAAATAATTTTAAAAAATGAAAATATATATTACATATGATTAACAAATCATGAAAGGTTTTAAAATATGATAATATTTCTAAACCATTTTTAATAGTTTTTGGCATTTTGAGATAAATTTTGGGATAAATCAGTGAAGCTCAAAGGCTTTTATAAATAGCCATATTTTTATCTGGTGCTTAAAATAAGCATTGTCTCCAGTTAGGATTCCAAGGGAAGGGCCACAATTGGGGTTCAACAGCTGAGAACACCTTTTCCCATATTCTCCCATGGTATGTTGGACTCACTGGTGGGAAACAAAGAAAACATCTTCTCCCAGCAGACTTTAATCCGATGATGATGATGATGATGATGATGATGATGATGATGATGATGATGATACCTGTCTCTGTCCATGGATCAAGGCCAGGGACAACAACAATTAACAAACAAACAACATCAGTTAAAACACATTGGTTAAAACACACATCAATAGATGTGCACATATTAAAACAATCTACATTTAAACAAATCGAGATTACTTGGGGCAATCCCTCAAGTAGCGTGGTCTCAAGCCATTTTGGAGTTTAAATGTCATCACAAGCACAGTGTTTAGACGGAAAGCATACTGACAGCTAGTGTTATCCTTTTAAGACTGGCATTATATGATGTTTATATGGTCTTACAGTCTGAAATGGAGATGCTGATCTTGATACTAGCTGCACCTTCTGATTCATCTTCAAGAGATAGCATTATATGATAGTATTATGTGATAAATACACAACCGGCACACTTAAGAGCAGCTCCAGGTGTTGCGTGGATCAAAAGAGTCCTTGTTATATGTTCAAAAATCTTTATACCAGCCCTCCTCAGCCTTGCTCTCTCGAAATGGTTCCTCACCATTGGATATGTGAGCTGAAAAAGATGGCAGTTGCAGTCTAATACATCTAGAGGGCTCTTGTGTGAAAAAAACCTATTCTATAAACACAAAAGGCCTTCCAGAGTATATATCTACATAGTATTCACAGACATAGCCAGGTTAGTCTGGAATATTAATATGCAAAAGGATCATGTAGCACCTTTGAGATTCACTGAGCAAAATAAGTTGTAGCATAAGCTTTTGTAGACTTACTCTGCTTCCTCAGATGCATGAAATGAATTGGGTGTCCAGGAAGGACCTTTATAACCAGACTGTATGAAAAGCCATAGAAATGCAAAATATGTTGCCTAAGAAAGATCAGAGAATAGGGATTCAGACTGTGTTGAATAGGGTTATACTTGCCCTAAAGGCAGAGGTCCACAGCTTGGATGTGCTCCTAGAGTCTTCCTTGAGCCTGGAAGCTGAGGTTTCAGTGGCACCTAAGAGTGCAGCTTGTGTTCTAGGTGTGACCTTTACTTCAGATGTCAGATCTGGCCACAGTGACACACACCTTAGTTAAATCCCAGTTGGATTACTGTGACGTGTTCTTTGTGGGGATTGCTTTGAAAAGTGTTCCAAAGACCTACGACCAGATTACTAACTGGGCTGGCTAGAGGGAGCACATAACTCCATTGCTGCAAAATCTCCACTGGGTGCAAGCCCATTTCTAGGCACAATTAAAAAAAATGGTTTTCATCCATAGAGCTCTCTCCAGCTCAGGACCTTTCCAGCCTCAACCACCCTCACAGGGTGGGAACACAGGACAGGGTCTTCTCAGTGGCTGCCCCCAAGCTCTGGATCCCTCAGAGAAGTTAAATAGCACACTATCTACTCTTTCTGTAAACACGTACAGAGTCTTCTGTTTTGAAAGGTCTTTGAAGAAGGATAGTAGTGGTGGTGCTGGTAATAACTGGGTGGGGGGGGGGAAGAAATTACATGGCTTACAACTATGACTGCCCCACGAATATTAAATGAAGAATAATTTACAAAGTTGCAGCTATTCTTGTTGATGTTACTCTCATAGTGAATAAAGTATATGATGTTGGATAAAATCAAATAATAAACAAAATTACCAAAATTGTTAAGGATACCCTATAAAGTTAGCAATCAGGAAAATTCTTCAGCAGACAAATAGGTTTTCAATTGGAGCTAGAAATATCCTACCCTACACTGGGACCTAGTTGATCTCAATGGGAAGATCATTTCACAGGTTGGTGAACATATGATATTCTCCATGACCATGCAGCCAGAGCTTTTTAGATATTTTTGCTTGCACAAAGAAAATTGTTCAAACTGCTTGGTGAGCTATTCTACACATACCTCTTCATGGTCCTGAAGGTCCATAACGGCTTGCAAACAATAATTCTGGGTCTGAGTGAACATGAAATCAGTTGACACCACTATATTTACTGCTTTTGCTTTGGCAGAAACCTTGGGTGGAAATCTCGTGACACCCTCCAAATGACAGTCGTCAGTTCAAAGATCTAGAAACTTTTAAGTGTCCAAAGTCTAGAATACGTTCATTCAGTTTTCTCTGTATCAATCCAATTTTAGCATATGTGCTGCCGAAGCAAGCACATGTTCATTCAGTTTTAACCCAATTTGCAACCTAAAGACCAGAGCATGGGGAGGGGTTTTGTGTGTTTTTGTTTGTTTGTTTGTTTGTTTGTTTGTTGACATACAGATCCATGACTCTCCCAACTAGCATGACCACTGGCCATGTCACATGAAGAGGTCTAAGAAATTAAGTCAAAAAACAAAAAAGACCTTTCCCAGCTCTGCTGGTGACTCTACATCCTAAAAACAGCCTAGGGAGAAGAGTGGGATAATAATAATATATCATAATAATAATAATAATAATAATAATAATAATACACAAATTATGGCCTACCAGAATGACTAAGCCTCACTTTCTCCTTGGGTTCCTTGAAGAGGTCTCTCCTAAAATGGCTGAAAATGTAGAGTAGATTGTCATGGATAGTTTGGGACCAATATTCAGTCCATTGGGTGACAGTTAAGGTAGTCTGCATCTGAACATGGATCTCTGAAATTTTCAACAACCAAACTATTCTGAATTTTATGAGGTTATGTGGAGGACACATTTCATTTTTTTCATGCATTGTTTGTCAGGAATTCACTGCCAGACTACATGACATGGGTGTGATTAATAAACATAAAATATTTTCAGTTCCCATAAGCAGCTAGAGGCAACTTTATTTTTTTCTTTAAGAGTAAAGAAGGTTACGGAAACCAGAATAATGCTATGAAAGAGGAAAATGCCACCTTTTAATTACTGAGATAAGGTTAACATAAGGTTATTGAACACGCTCTCCTAGCATTATTGTATATTTACTTGTGGCATGAAAACTCATAGTTTTACATTACATTATAACTACATTTTTTCCTGAGTTGGTGCCCTTATTGTTAATTTTGATAAGGTTATATAGAGCCTTACCTTTCACAACTCTACTATTAATCGGGGGGAACAGTACCATCCTTTATATTTTTGCAAAAAAAAAAAAGTACTTGGCTGGAAGTAAGTGGGTACAGAATTGTTCTGAAATCTTTTACATATTGTATTCCACTTTCTGTTGTCAGGGCAACCACTTTCTCTATACTTGCTCAGAACAGATCCACCAGTGCGAGACTCTCTGACGTAGTAGAAAAGAACACCTGAAGGGTAAAGGGGGATGAGAATGAAAAAGAACACATTGGTAACATTCAAAAGTCCCTGTAAATAATAACAAATATCTGTCTGTCTACCTAACTACCTACCTGGGTTTTATTGGACCGTCTCAGTTCAGACTTTCAACTCGAGCATTTTTCACTGGCATGACTGTCTTTGAAGTTAAAACACCATTCAGTGTTTTTGTAAGAAAAAAATGGAAATAGTATAAATATTAAAGCAAGATACAGCTAAGTTGGACGAAGTAGGGAAGATTGTTCCTAGAGGCTTCTCTGAAATCTGGCACATATCTGGCATAAATAAAATGTGAGCTGGGCATGGAGAACCTGGATGAACTTACAAAGGGTTTTCTATGGGGAAATAGATCTCTTCTCTTTCTGTCTCTCTCTGCCTTTGTTTTTTCTTCTTATTCAAGACTATTAACCTTCATATATCAATATATCAATAATGAGCTTCCAGGAATAAAAATGATACAGGAAAAAGGAATATTCCCAATTTCCTTACATTTTAATCTTATTTGAAAGTTTTTTCTGTACTCTAAACTATGCCACAATGTTACCCACAAAAGTAAGTGAATGAGAAATCCCACTTGCAATGACAGCATCTCTTTAAAATGTCGGGGAATGTTATTTAGCTCAAAGGCTTGCGAGAAGGTGAGTAACTTTTTTAAAGGATCTTTAAGCCAATTTATACCAGTATGACCTCAATGAAACTCCTGTTTGAATATACAGTCTAGGGTTTGCAGAAAAACATTGCCTGCCGATTACAGCAAGGGAGCATCAAGAAAGATGTTAAGAAACTTCAGCTGGCAGCCAAAGACATACTGAAAGAAATGAACCTTGAAAGATAGCCACTATCCCAGGGTTCACAGGAAGAACTTAAGAAGAGGAGAAAAATAATAAAAAATACTATAGACTCAGACCAGCCTTTTTCCTCTTTGAGGAAAGCATGAGAAAGACAAATGTCCAAAACACACTGCAGAAATAATCCAGTTTGAGACTGTTTTAACTGCCTCAGCTCAATGTTAGGAGTTCTGGGAACTGTAGTTTTGTGAGACATTTAGCCTTCTTAGTCAGAGACATACGATGTAACAATAAACTACAACTCCCAGAATTCCCTAGTATTGAGCCAGGGCAGTGAAAGTGGTCTCAAGGGGGATTATTTCTGCAGTGTGTTGTTGATCAATGAGTAGAAAGAGAAAAAGCTGGAGCCTCGACTTGTGGCTGAGAGAACCTCCCCAAAATAAGTGGAGGGGGAGAAGCAAAGAGGTGCAGATTGGAGATGCTTTTGCACTCATAATTCTTTCTCCAAGGCACTAGTCAGGAAAACTCAGAGCTTTAGTGGCGCGGTATTAAGGAACTGTTACAAACTGAAACACCTCCTTTGATTTGGGGATAAGCAGGTGGAAATGGCAGGGAATTTCAAAGGATTAAATTGATTCTGGCTTCTGTCTATCTTGACAAATACCTTTGTGCCTTTGTTTCCTTTCCCGCAGTAAATGCAAAATAAGATGTTAGGGAAAATGTGTCATATCATACATTAAGCATGATGTTTGCCATTTTGTTCTCTCTAAAGTGTGCATACCCTAGCTCAAGCAACATCATCACTGGTGAGTTTTATCTTCCTTGGATCATTGTGAACTCCAAAAACTCCTGCCAGTCTATCCTGACCTCCAGTCATGTTCCCCACTAGATATTAATTATGATTATATATATATCCAGCATGAGAGTACATATTGGCATATAATAACAACATCAGGGGCCTTTTGAGAAGCAAAAGCTTACAATAGCTGATGACATCACCATATCAGCCAAGTAATATTTGGCAGTAAGATGTTCTTACCCTGGTTCTTATGAATTACTACATCTGGAGCAAAGGATACCTAAAGGAGAACAGCTGTCCTTGATCTGCAGAGGTGGATTAACTGTTAGGGCTTCCACTACATTTTAATTATAGTAAAATTTGGAGATGTGTTTGGATAAAACATCTGAGAAAATTTGAAGAAAGCTTGAAGTCTTTTTGTTAACACTAACAAGGGAAACAGTAGGTGAAAAGAGGAGACACAAGATGTAGCTAGAACTTGGTAATAGTTGAGGAGGAGGAGGAGAAGGATTAAGGGGTTAAGGCAAAGGGGATTTATGAAGAGTGATCTGAAGGAACAAATGAAGATGGCACTGTTCTCACTCACGCTTGCTTCGGATGCATGTTTACATTTCTGTGCTCCAGAAATATGCATATCTAGAAAGCAAACAGCTGAGAAAATTACTATGGAAACCCCTCAGCAGGTCTATTTCTGTTCTGCTGGAAGACACTTTGCTATCAATCCTATAGCTGTGGTTCATAAACTTTCACATTGCTTACCAAGGAGAAAATGATGAGACCAGACACTAAAGGGAGACTTTATTAAGTATTTTTCCCCACTTTGAACTCCAATGATCGACAGGGGAAGGCGCTTAAATCTTCTTCCTCAACCAATTCAGACCTCCTTCCCTGCCAACACTTTGGCGAAACATCCAAGTTCTGAGTGCCAGACACCATCACCAAGTGAGACTTTCCTATGAAACGCCCCACCCTCCATGTTCCATGCCAAAGGGAAAATATGCCCCAGACTAGTCACAAGAGTAGCCTTCTTTCCCTAGGCTTCATGACCCACAGAAACAAGTCTGGAGATATCACTTTTACCAAATTGGTGCCTAGTTGTGCTCACTATCATTGACCCTTCACTCCCCCCCCTTTCCTCTACCAGGCCATGAACAAGGCCCTCGCCCCTTCCTGAAGATCAAACAAAACAAATTGTTCCCTTCATCTGAAAGATGTTTCCCATCATCCCTTTTCAAATAGTATCCCTAGGTAAGAAATAAAGTGCCAATTCCCAGATTCCAGGCAATTCCATATCTCACTATCAAGACACCCCCTCACCCCTCCAAACATGTTCAAATAACATAATGGACCAAACCAATGTCCCTCTGGCCTTAAATGCTCCTCACTAAGCAATAGGTTGAATGATGAGGACTTTGCCCTTCAGCAACCCCAAATATTCCTTTCAGATAGATAGTCAAAGAAAAAGGAGTGATGGTCATTTCAGTTCTGTAGATTTATGGTGCTTTATAAATAAAGTTAATAATAATAATAATAATAATAATAATAATAATAATAATAATAACCCCATACCCCAAGCCATTCAATGCAAGCCTTCTCACTCACCCCAAGCTGGAATCCAACATGACTAGAACATACATGCCTGGAAGCCCAGTTGTACATGCTGTGCCCACATATCAAATTGCAATTTATTATATGCAAATCAACAAAGTGTGGATTTTATGCATGACAAATCCCTAATTAAACTTTTTTTTTCTGGCCAAGGAATAACCCAATTATGTTTTTTTTTTCTTGGAGTTCAGGTGGCTCACCCAGGGGAAGCGGAGGAGGAGGTCTGAGGAATAGACCTCCTGCCTCATCTGCTCCCACACAAGGTTAATCCCTTCATATTTTGCAGATTTCATAAAACACTTAAATAGTTTAATTCAAATAAAAGTGGTCTGTGTTTACAATCCATGTTATGTGTCTGGTCTCATTATCTCAAACTGGTCAGCAATTACTATGGTGACTTTATGAAGAAAAAATTCCAAGAGCTCTGGTCATCAAGTGCTCTGCTGAGGTTTTACCAAATCAGACAAGTGACTGCCTTTATTGAATCAAGCTACCTTTAATGTGGTCTCCTGTTTTTCTTATTGTCTCCCACTTTTCTGAGCACTATTTTCTTTCCCAGCAAGTCATATCATCTCATGATCTGTCTGAAACACAATTACAAAGTGCTGGTTGGCCCGGTACAAATGGGCCTTTCCGGCGCCCTCATCATCTGCTAGGATTGCTTGGGGGTGGAGCGCCCACATGCCCTACAACACTAGCAAGTGACAAGGGCATAGCAATGGCAGCACCCTAAATACATGGCACTGCCATTGTTACGTAAGCGCTGTGCAGCATCCGCACGGTGCCACGCAGTGCTTACGTAACAAGTGCACCAATGGCGCACTTGTTACACTGCCACTGCAGCTTAAGAAGAACCCACTTTTTGTGGGTTCTTTTTCTGCCAATGGGAAGCTGTGCGGTTTGGCGGCTGCGGCTTCCCTCTGGGGGAAAAACAGGCACCGGGAGGCTACCCTTTTTGGGTGGTCTGTACCGTGCTGTTATTATCTATAAAGCCCTATATGGCTCAGGTCCAGACTATTTGGCAAACCATATCTCCCTGTATGGCTTGGCCCAGGCTCTGAGATCACCAGTAGAGGGCCTTATCACATTCCCACCACCACCACAAGCACAGTTGGTGTGGACACAAAAGAGGGTGTTTTCCATAGCTGCCTCTAGTCTCTGGAACTCCCTTCCCAGGGAGACCAGAATGGCCTCTTCTTTGTTGCTCTTCCGCTAGTAGGCTAAGACGTTCTTGTTCAGATAGTTTTTTTGTTGTTCTTTTTTGTCCACACCATTACTGTATATTCTGCCTGTTTTGAGTGTGATTGCTCTTGGAGACTTGTCAGGAAACTCTCCTTCTGAGTCTTTTACAGCAGCCGACCTCCCTTCAGAGAGGGAATTCTCAGTCATTCCCCACTGAGGGTCCCATCTCCTCCTGAACACTTTAGCAGATACTAAAGGGGTATTAATGTGAGCTTTAAGGCCTCTGGGCTTTCCTTTAATGAAGAGGCACATGGAGCATACCACTAGGGTGGCATTTTTTCTTGCCAAGAATGTGGCAACTCAGTTTTTACACACCACCACAAGACACTTGTCATAACACCGGCATAGCCCTCCAGTTAATGAAATGAAATGTACTCATTCTGACTTTTTGTCTCCCTCTAAACAGATCTGTTGTGTGTGAAAGAGATAGGGTAGGCTCATTAGAATGGCTGGACACTGAGAAGCCAGCTCTCTGTCTTCCTTCTCACATGTTCTGGGCACATTGCATCTGGTAAATAAATAAATAAGTACAGAAGGCTATAAAAGTCAAGGCTTTTAGAAAACTTTAACAGACAGCACAGCAAGCTTATTTCCAGGGTAGAGGCTGAATAATGTGTCCTTAATGAACTCAGGCACTCTTAATAGTCTCCAAGTGCCTTGAATAATCGAGACCAAGTTGAAAATGTTATGAGGATGCCTAATGGGAGATTACGTGCGTCAGAATTTTAAACATTATTGGATTATAGACAGCTCTTCATGCTCTGAATAAAATATTTTAAAAACTAGTGGAGTGATAAGGCTTTTGTTTCCTATAAATGATCACATTCACCACTAATTCAAGTGCGCGCGGGCACGCGCGCACACACACACACACACACACCTGAAACCATTTCCTAACACCTGTTCATTTTGTAGGAAATGATGGTGTTGATTCAGACACATTAGGAAACATAAAGAAAATTATTGATAATTTGCCACCTGCTTTCTGAGAATCAATATTGTATTCTGAAAACCAGGGGTGGGGGGTCGGAGAGAGAAAAATAAAGATTACACTTTTGGGTCCTTAATGAAGTGTAGAATGGTGTCACACTGTGAGCATTTTGAATGAGCTGGTAAAACTATTAACAACTAGCATAATCAACCCTGAAATGTAATGCTCTGTATTTGCACTTGGGGAAAAGAACACATGAGAATTGCTTTCCCATCTGTTAGAAATTTAGTATTCTTTTATAGCAGATATAACTTTATATATTTAAATGGGTGGGGGGCAATATAATGTTTATCCACAAATTATAAGCAAATAAGAATTGAAGATATGTTATGTACAGCTGTTCAGCATGCCTTAGATTCTTTCTAGACCTTTTGCTTACTCCAGCAACATGCAATATAATTGGTGTACAAATTGAAGATAATGTGAGAACTCCAGGCTTCCTGCTTCCAGATTCATAGCAATTTTGAAAACAGTTGCAGAACTTAAGCAGCATTTGTAAACCACTAGTGTTCTCCAGTGAGGGCAAAAAGGAATTCTTTTCCTTAGACTGTACTTGCCCTACCATGTTATCAGGCTTCTTTTTAGCATTGGAGATGTAACAAATATTTAATTATTCATTATTTCATTCATTCAAGAATTGATCATCCATTTTATTTGTAGAATGAATTCAAACCACACTGAAACATTTTTTTAAAAAAACTACACAAAAAATGTTTAAAACAAATGTAAACTACTAAAAGCAATAAGATATGATAGAAACAAACAAAAATGATTCTTTTTAAAATAGATAATAAAAGTGAGGAGGGTAAACTCATTATTTACCCTTTAACCCAAACTAATGATTGGGCAAAACATGTATGGCTTGGTGACGCACTGGACACTGAGACAGGGACCCAGTTAAGCATCATCAGGAATTCCTTTGTACAGCCTGAATTCGGTACAAGATGGGTGAAAATGCCATTTCAGTCTGGTTTTGGAAAGGATTTATAAAATTTATTGAGTTTCTTCATATTGGTATGGAAAGGAAAGTTTTTTTTTGTTTTGTTTTTTATGGTTAGTTTTGCTTAAATGTGAATATGGGAAGTTTTAATAGTTTATTTCATAGAGCTGGCGGCCCATCTAGGACTGCAGCAGTGGCCCAATTCAGCAGTGGGCCATACAGTTGCTGTGATCTCAGGGTGATAATGGCTGGAGTGGCCAGAAATCTCTCCTTCTGGGCTGTCTGCTTCAGCCCTAAATTTGCTTTACAGTTTCTATCCATAACTAGGATGCTATGACTTTATGATATTAAAAACTTTCAAATATCAAGAACATTCAGTAACTTTGCAAAAACTCTGATTTTCTTTTTGAATACATTCACACTGAATATATTTAATAATGTTATTGTGAATATTTTTTATTAATATCCAACTTCAGCAAGGCAGGAATAAAATGTTATATACATTTATTGTATTATACACACACACACACACACACACACACACAAAATAAATGTATATAATATTTTATTCCTGCCCTGCTGGAGTTGGATATTAATCAAAATATTAATAAAATGATGTCTTGGGGCAATGATAATTGCTGAAAACATTCCATGCTTTTTAAAATTTTAATTGGAAATAAACCTCAAATAGCAAATTGAACACCATGAATTCTGGATGTACAGACCAGAATTCTAACATACCATCTGGTACGTTAACAATAAAAAAAAATGTTAATACTTGCTCCCAATTTTGCAATGTTAAGATGTCAATTAGGGATTAGAATCATGTAGGCCTTCAGATGTTGTTGGACTTTAACTCCCCAAAGCCCTAGCCAATGTAACCAATAGTAAATTGACAAATTGACAAAGTAACCAATGGAGAAATTGACAAATGTTGCCCAGCCAGCCAGAAGAATTTGAAGTACAGCAAGGTCATTGTATTGGTGGGTTAGCTATCCATAGATTGAAGCTTTCATGCATCCCCACACACACACACACACACACACACACACACACACACACACATTAGCCAATAGTGCCATGTGCTCATGGCTATGCTGGTGTGGTTACACATACTTCATCACCTACTGTCTAATATGGATTTAGTGGAGGAAGATTTCCTCCATTTTCCCTATTTCTCTGTTATGAGGTGAGGGAGCTTTATGTGAAGGAAATTTGTCGCTCTATGTACCATTTGAAGTTCTATATGCTGTCTACCACAAAAGTCAAATAGTGTATCTTGGATGTTAATTGGCTTAAATAATTAGAGGTAAAATAAAATTAGGCCAAACTAAGCTTCAAGGAGCACCAGCATGATGCAGTGCTTTGAGCATTGGATTATGAGTCTGGAGACCAGGGTCTGAATCCCAGCTCAACCATGTAAACCCCCGGTGATCTCATGCTAGTCACATTCTCTTAGGCCTCAGAAGAAGAAACTTGCCAAGAAAAACCCATGATAGGGTCACTCATCATAAGTCAGAAATGACTTCTAGGCACCAAACAACACAAGCTTCAATAACGGAAAAGGCGATAATTTAAGAAAGCCATAATTGTAGAGTGTTCATTGCCATTATAGATCTGATTTAAAGATGTAAAAAATCTCTCCATAAATGAATCTCTTCTTTCAGGGGTACCAATAAATGTAGTTTGCATGTTCATAGCATATTTTGTATTGACACAATTCGGAGTAGTGCAGTTCACCAAAGCTTGCAGATTAAATCAATTATCTAATTGCCACAGTAAGTTAAAAGTGAAATTAAATGGATTCTGAACATTAATAACGGCCTATAATAAGACAAACTATCTCTTAATGATGCATAGAGTCCTGATGAAAATAAATTTCCTATTTTCTTAGTGGTGATCACACAAGGGATTTTTTTTACCTAGTGCATTTAAAATGAATATTGATTGAATGGCTAATAATTAACAATAAAATTGATTCGAATGAGTTCATTTAGTGAACAATTGAAGTGTAAAATGTAAGGTTAAAAACAGACAAAGAATAATAGACCATTGTCGTAAACAATATCTGAATATTTACATATTATGTATACTACCACTGTCAGACCTGAAATTAGCATACTAATTTACTAAAATGAGTTTATGTATTGTAGCCATAATAGGGAATTGATAATGGTGTGGCAAAGCAAGACTACAGGAAGGGAATGGGGAATCTTCCAGTTTGAATGCACAGAAAATGGTGGGGGGTGCTATGCAATAGAAAGGGAAAATCAATTTTCCCTTGTACTTACAGCAAATGTGCTTGTGTATCTGTATGTGCCTTCAAGTCACCTGTCATTCTATGGTGATCCCATAACTTTCATATTGATTTTTTTCTTTAGGCAATGAATAAACACAGGTGATTTGCCAGTTCCTTCCTCTGAAATACTGTATAAGCTATAGCAACTCGCATTCTCCCATCCAAGCACTAACCAGGACTGACTGCACTTAGCTTCTAAGATAGATAGGATCTGGTGCCTTTAAGATATTTAGGCTCTGGCTAATTTTTTTTAACCACCTCTTGCCCTTACATGCTTGTAGGGATGAAAATCATTGCTTGCCTTGTTGCCACATGCAAAGGCCAGGAAGTCTCAAAACTATTCACAGATATGAGAAGATTTCTATCAGTATCAAAAGAACTTTCACTTTTGCAAAACTGCATAAATAGCGCAAATGTTGTGTCACAAAAACAGGTTAGGTTGTGCCTTGTTTCATGGACATTTGAACATTCACTCATCAGATAAGTGTTGATCAATCGGACAGTTCTTCTGTCCTTTGTGTACGTACACTTGTTTACATCTCAAAGAGAAAAGACATATATTTGCACTGACACATTTTACACAAATTGTGAGAATTCTGTCCAAAGAAAGAAAGAAAGAAAGAAAGAGACAAATACTACTAGGCTTAATAAAATCTCATCAAATGGTCCTCTCCATGAATCTGGCCAGTCAAGGTGCCTAAGAACTGGGTTTTTTTTTTCCTTTTTAAAAAAATAACATTATGTTTCCATACCCTGAATGAAAAGGACTTGTGCTTTAACAAAAATAAATGTAGGGAAAAGCAAACCTTACAGCTTTCCTCATACTGACTTTTCACATACAGCATTCCTCATGTATTGGATGGGTTAGGGACCAGATCACTGTCAAAAAACAGAAGTGGTTGAAAAGCAGAACTCATTTCATTCCACTGAACACAAGATGACACTGAGGCAAAAGAGGGGGAAAGAAAGTGCAGAGTTGATGGAGGGGGAGAGCAGAGTCCACGAAGGAAAGAAAAAAGCAGTGCGTGGTCACAAAACTGTTGTGAAAATGTTGATAAAGTGGCAGACCATGCATCAAATGTACAGTACTGAGTAGTAATTTAGAATGGTTGAAAGAACGGTCATTGAAAAGCATGGCATCAAAAAGTGGGGGGGGGGGGGGGCTGTATGATACTTAAAACACTACTTCCTTCAGTCAAGTTTGTAATGTAAATGTAAGCAGAGGTAGCAAGCCAGGCAGCAACATATATAGTTTGAGAGACTGAGGTTAAAGCCACTTTTTCCCCCTTAGCACAAATTTCCTCTTCTTGCAGCTTTTTAAATCTGAGTTTTCAAATGCAATCACATAACAAATGCAAAAGGACACATATTCTTCAAATTCTAGGGTAGGTCCACTGGAACTATTTTCTTCTGGTAAGTGGCTTTAGAATTATAATCATTGTAACCAGCAATTCAATAATGCTGTTCAGTAGATCCAAAATGTATTTATGATATATTTACAGAGGTAACCAAAGTTCAAGAGCCTATAATGTAGCTATTGTGCATAATCCTATTAATTTTTTTCTTTCTATCCTGAGGCACCAGTGTCATTCATATCTAAAAGCTTTCTCATATGAGATTATTTCGCACTGCATTTTCACTGCATCTGGCTGCCAGATACTAATCTATTCAACAACTTTGAGGTTTCCAAGCATCTATATTCATGAGAGTAGTAACATAAGATTTCCAGAAAGGGTTTTTTTCTCACCTAACAATGACAGATGGTGGTTTCCCCAGGGATAGTTTTAGTAGAGAGCACCATTGGGAAGCTTCCCAAGAGGAGCTGCCACCACTTTGGGAGTTCTCAATTACTCCTTTTCTTTGGGACTCCTCAATCTCACTTGAGATTTACTTTACACCTGAGCCTAATTTTAAATGAATATACTTTAGCGAAGAGAAGAATCTAGTATGAGTGTCAAGTGGAAGCAATTGAGGGATTGATTCTTAGTGAGAAAAGGTATTTACTTCTCAGCTAATGAATCTATAGCTGCATTGCACAACTTTGGAGTGCAATAGGAATTGCATTATGGCAAGGTACTATCCTCTGACTCCAGAACTTTAGTCCCCGGGGAAGGTGAGGAGAGAATTTTGTAGATGTCAAGTGAGAGACAAAAATCAGGTGTCTTTCAGAAGTATGTGTGTGCATGAAGGGATATTAATATAATTTAATTTATTCACTACTATTTTATCTGATTTTCCCTTCTAAAGTAGCAAAGGAATGCTGTATTGTTTTGACCTGCACTATTTTGGCCCCATTCCTACTGGCTTATAAGGCGGATCAGGATGCGAATCATGGGTGCATCGTTTCCATTTGAGCGCGCATTCGATCTGCATTGCTCTGATATTGTTCCCATTGGAATTCAAATCTGAATCAATTTATCCTGAAAAACCCGAATCAGTGGTCGATAAACCAGTTTAAAAAAACAGTGGCTTTTCAGCTAGTTTTCCTGTACCTCCCGAGTCTGATTTGCGGCATATGAATGGGAATCAGGGTGTCTGATTCAGGAACTTGGGGATGGGAGGAACAGTGCTCAAGGGGCTGGCCTGGGGGTGTCATCTGCTTGTTCTCTTTCCTACATTACCAGCACCATTTCCCCCGTTCGCATAGCCTTTCTCCCGGTGGATTGGGAAGCAGGGTAAGGCGATCGCGCTACATTGAGCTCCAAATGCAGTAAACACATTACTTCCCCTGCAATCTCCCTCCTGCTCCACATTCATAGACTGATGTGTGAGGAGAGCCATTGAACACCATTTTAAACTATTATTTTTTATTTTTTATTTGTTTGCCTCTGCCTGAGCACCTGAGCAGCAGATGAGTTTTGCAGTACATGCCTGCTTTATCGCCCCTCAGACATCCCAGGGAGCAATGGGGGAGGCAAAGGGATTTGGGGGAATGGAGGCTCCTTCTCTCTTTCCCAGAGGGAGTCTGAGGAGACACAGAAGAACCTGGGATGCAAAGGGATTTGGGGCAAATAGAGGCTCCTCTTCTCTTTTTCCCAGAGGGAGTCTGAGGAGACACAGAAGAGCCTGGACGCAAAGGGATTTGGGCCAAATAGAGGCTCCTTCTTCCTTTCCCAGAAGGGAAAAGCACCTAAGCGACTGATTGGCTGTGACGTCAAGTGCTTAAGTGCTTGATTGACAGCTGATTTTAAAAAAAGAGGTCGCAGAAGGGCAATGGGAACGGGGAGAAAAATAACCCACTTCAAATTACCACAGGGAAAATACCAATGGTAATGAAAACAGGGGTAAAAAACCCTGGGTCTGTTTGCACCCGTTTTTAATGGGAACGATGGGTCAGATTCAATTACGACTCGGAAAAAAAATCCAAGTCAGAATTGCAGCAAAATAAGCCGCTTTTTTTTGCCCAGTGGGAATGGGGCCTTCGAAACTGAAATCCACCTAATAATAATAATAATAATAATAATAATGTTTATTTATATACCGCTTTTCCAAATTAGATCAAAGCGGTGTACAACAAGAAGTACAATACAAAGTCAAAAAAAACCAAAAACAACAACAACAACAAAAACAGGCCTCTCTCCCCCTCAAGATGGTGATGTTGCAAGCTTTCAAAGTCTATGGCAAGATGTTACAAACCAAACAGGAGAGAGGGGGGGAAAATTGGAGATGCTAGTCAGATGCCTGCATGTTGTTTCAGTCCTTAATAAAGATGTTATGGTGGGGAGGATATCTTTCGCAGGCAGGCTCCTCCTCCTTCTGGCCATGCCACAATAGGGAGATTTTCAAAATCCAGAAAATTTAAAGTCCATGTGTATCTGTACACAGAGACCCCCCTTTTGTAATCCAATATGTCTCCATTCCAGTGAGGTCAAAGGCCTCTTTGTAGGCAGAGAACAATGGCTTTCTCAAGAAGTCTCCATGTTTTTGCATCAGGAACGTTTTGGTGGTGTAAAGGTAAAACATGCAAATTCAGTCAAAATTTAAGAAGAAGAAAAATTGTTTTACTTCAGCTTCTGCGTCAATTTGGCTACCAGTCCTGAAAAACACCAAAATCAAGACCCAGCAAGTGCAAATGAAGACCACTCAGGGTCAGGGTGATTTCCCAGCAGACAATGGATCAGTAATGAAATGGACACACTTTAGACCTTGCCATTCAGCAACAGACCAATACACAGATTATCATGTAAATCCTTTCCTCTCAGCCATGGGTCACATAGTGTGTGTGTGTGTGTTTGTGTGTGTGTGTGTGTATCCTACTCACTTCCATGCCAGCATTCTCTGAAGATGCCAGCTACAGATGCTGGTGAAACATCAGGAATAAACTCTTCCAGAACACAGCCACATAGCCCAAAAACCCCCACAAAAAACTATGAATGCCAGCCGTGAAAGCCTTTGACTTCACTAAGGAAAAAGATAATCTTGGTTTATAGCAATAACCATATCATATCAAAATGGTAGTATAGTTTTAAATATCATTAAAAGTGAAAATTACATGCTGATTTCCCTTGCACAAATCTGATTCTAAATGAGAGGTACAGTATTTGTCTCAAGATATATGTAGTTTCTTGTTAGGTGTGTGGGAGATTGAAAAACCAAATTGAAATCATTAGAGCCTTGTCAAAGGGTGGAAGAAGGGGAGGAGTCGGGTTTGGGTCCCACACCTGAAGACGCCAAGTAAGAGGACCCTGGCAGAGCTGTTGCAGAAGGGTGGGTGTTAGCCCAAGGGGAAATAGCTGGGCATGGGCTGGGGACCGGGGAGGAGTCGGGGCTGGAGCATAGAAAAGAGGATGGGAAGGGCGACTCTGGAGGGGAGGGGAGTGGAAATGGATGCCAAGTGTGGAGTCAGAGACAGGTTATGAAGAAGAGATTACAGCCCGGGTGAGGGACGCGTGGACAGCAGAAATAGGACACCGATATTTGCAGGACCGGAGGGAGGGAAGCAGTCATGGTAGTGAATGAGACCACCCAGTTGAGGGCTTCTTCGCCACATGCATTCACCCGTTGGCTTTGGAAGAATCGGGCGGGCCTTACCAAGCCCAACCTGTAATTGGCCCAGGACCTTGACTGTTCTGGGTTATACGTGGGAGGTGTTGGCCTGCTGACTGGGAAGATAGAGCCAAGATAGTGAGAGAGTCAGGGCTCGACATGGAAGGCACCACTCCGGAGTCGGAGTCTGGGCGGAAGTCATAAATGGGCAGTGAAATAACCAGTCCTTTCCTGTTTCCCACTTGGGAGTTGTTAAAGTTGGAATAAAGAAAGTTAAGCATCTGTGAACGTCTTCCTCTCATTGTATCATGGACCCCCACCCACAACACTCATCTATCAGAGTAGTCATGGGCTCGGCAACAGGCCTCTAATACATTTAATTTCTTTTTAGTGATGCCATATCTTTTTTGAATCTAAAATATTTTCAGATAAGACTCATCACTACCATCAGTACCTGCATTCAGCCCAAGAATGTCTGAATTCATGGGAAGCTATCTCAACTCCCTATTATCAGCAGGATGTTTTCTATTGTGGTTTTGAAAACTTGGAATTTATCAGTAGTTCTTGCAGATGCTGACCTAAGTTTAAAGTGTGTGTGTGTTGCATAAACTATGGAATGTTATAAAAGGTGAAAGAGATTGGTACAAGAAATTATAGGCAGTGAAACCTTGGTGACCCAAAAGCAAATCTGTGTTGAATTCTAATATTGGCCAAAAATATTGCCAATTACAAAATTGTTATATTACAATCAAATTCAGACCAAGAAGAAACCTTTTGGGAGGATGTAATAGCATATTTTCTGTTCTGTTTTGTTTTTCAAATGGTATGATTGTTTTGACTTTAAATGAAAGTTTATGACCTATACTTACTGGGAAGATTTGTTTTGCATTTTGACTCATGGTTTGCTACCTTCTCTTGTGTTTTATGAGAGTGGCTTGTCATAATAGTAAGGCTGACAATCCTCAGGGTCAGACTCAGGTCAGTTATTATTTCTGGCAATAATGAGTAGCAGTTTGTAGTAACATGAGAAGGTTCCTGGTTGTAGAGAAACCATGCACTTTCAAGGCCAAAGCAGCATATAAACAGTCTGATCAAGTAGAAATGACAGGTCTGAGACTTAACAGCTATGGACTATGTTCACATTTCAAGTTCTATATGTCAGTTTCAGGGAAAGCATACTTTGTCCTCCCATAGGTATATACTCTTTCATTTGCTGGGAAGTCTATGTCTGATTTGTGTGAAATTTCATCATATCATATCAAGAATAACCTGAGGAAAAACAGACTCCTGTACACCTTAAGGACTAACAAACTAATTATAGCAAGGCCTTCCATGAGCTTTAACCCACACATAATCACATAGGCCATATATTTTAACAGCTATATATTTTCCTTCCAGAACAGATCTATGATGTTTTTGAGGTTTTCCACAGTTTCTTAAGCTTTTTGTTATCTGCAGTCTTCCTTATATAATATTTATAGAATTAATGAGGTTTGGTTAATATACTTGTAGTAATTGAGCAAGTGATTCTTCATATTATGTCCATCAGGGAGGTAGGAAAGAAGTCGCCAATGGCTTGCCACCACTATAGTCAATTCAATAGATATTTTGCTTGGATTTCTCATGGCATTCCAATGCAGAAGCATATTTTACCTATTAATTAACACTTCTTCTTTACCCTACTTTGATCAGTGATTAGCAGGATATCATTTGAGGGCAGGAAATTTGCATTGTAAACTGTATGTAGTTCTGACCACCTTTTCTTTCCTCGTGTTTTCATCTTGAAATATTTTCACCAAATATAGAAAGGAAATATAGCAATTGAAATCTGTGGGTTAGGAAAAGCAGTAGAATCTATCAAAAGAACCTGAGATTTTTTTTTGAGAGAGAACATCCCTATTATACATATATCCTGTGAGAATCAGCAGTGTGAAAAATCTCTCTAAATGTAGATTTAAAAATTTACTGTGACATCAGGAACCAGTAGACAAATCTCTGCTTTTCCATTTGTTTGCATGTTTGAAAATGACAAGCTTGATGTATCAGTCTGGGTCAAACTGCAATCTGAAACATTCCCTCATCTAATTAGACATCTAATTATTATGAATCAGAACTTTATGCTATGTTATCATCAGTAGTATATTTTCTGAAGGAGCTTTTGTGCTTTCAGAATAGTTTTCATTTTTTGCTACAAGCCCTTAAGTCCTTTCTATCAGATGTGGGCAACTCTCTAGTTATTTCTGGAGGAAAGACCCTAAACAGTTTAAATTTGCCAAAGTGTTCCAAAATGGTCCATCACAGATCCTGAAGAGCAGCATCTTTGTTCAGGATGCATAGAGTTCATATCGGAGCAAGAAGGCACTTTGAAACTGAGAGGCCACGGTGGTAATGGTTTCATTTTGCTTACCAGCTAGGAAATGATGAGACCAGACAGCAGTGTTGGGTACTAAATGAACACTTGGTGAACCATTTAAATCTTTCACTGTCAACTTTACTGATCTGCAGGGAAGAAGAGTCTAAAATAGTTTCCAGCTGAGGCAGAGATCCTAACCTAACCTCTTTAGAATAAAGCACACAAGCTGTGAGTGCCAAACATTAGTTTGGCTGGGCATCCAGCAAGTCATCAATAAGAGAGGTCTTCCTAGGAACTCTCCTCCCCATGTCCCATGACTTATAGGGAAAAATATGCCCCAGACTGGCACAAAAGTAGTCTTATTCTCCAATGTCTAGGCCCCATGGCCTACAGGAGCAATTCTGGAGATGCCCCCTACCATAGGGATGCTCACCATCACTACCCTTTCAATCCCTTTCTGTCTACCTACCAGTGACTGCCTACATATATTGCCATGCCCAATGTCAATTATTGCATAATTCCATACAGGCATAGTACCAGGTGGGCCAAAAGTCTCCTGAAAAGAAAGGAGATGACCAAAACATTACCAGCAATTGCCTATACTGCCTGAAGCATGGTCTGATGAACTGACCAAGATGACAAGGAGAGAATTTGAAGCAGAGCAGACTTACAAGAAGGAGAATCAGTGTGGCATTGTGGTTTCAAAGGGGAATAAACAAATTTCAAAAGTATCAACCTCATTCACAGAATAGACAATGGTTCTTGAAACTGGGTGATAAAAGAGCAAAGTTTGTATCTCCTTGAATTGTTCATGATATCTATACCAATGCATGAAAAAGAAACTCTGGAGAATTAAGCATATCTTTCTCCCTCTTCCTTCTTCCAGTTTTCACATGTCAATAGCCTAGATATACAAAACTCTGCATGGAGCATGTCTTGCATGTTCTCTTTTGTTGGCTAATGCATGAAACTAGCCCTTCTTGCCATCTTATACCAGGGCTGCTGCTACACTGCAGAAATAAGGCAGTTTGATGCCACTTTAACTTCCATGGCTCAATGTTTTGGAATTCTGGGGTTTATAATTTGGTGTGGGTACCAGAGCTCTCTGATAGTTAGGGAAGGCTAACTATCTCACAAAATTAAAATCCTAAAATCCCAAAGCATTGAGTCATGGCAGTCAGAGTTGGATGAAATTGCTTTATTTCTGCAACAGCAGGCAATGTTTCAGAATTGCTGCTGTGGCAGCAGGCAATGTTTCAGAATTGAACATTTGGGGAAACTAAGGGGTGAACCACTGTGTTAATGCTCTTGTATATAGATGAAACACTTCAGATCCTGGAGTCAGGATCAACGCAAACCCTCAGCACAAACCCTGACTTCCAACACTTCACAGCTGTTCAAATGTGTCCCACTGTGTCACCTGGCACAGCAGTGGCAGTAAGTCAGTTGTTCCAAGGTCATAACGAACTGCTCAGCCATGTCACTGATGCTGGGTAACTTGTTCTGACCTCAGGAAGGAGCCAATCCACCACAGCAGCCACACCGGGCAGCACAGTGGGATAGATATGCAAACAGCTGCCCAGCTTCAGAGAGCCCCAGGCCATGGGTTGGAGCAGCTTCAGAGCTAGGATATTCTCAGCTGCACCCAGGGTTTTCTGTTCTTTTCAGACACCACTTTGGTTAAGCATTCAAAAATAACACTTTTCAGCTGCATTCTGAAGTGGTACAATGGTAGGATATCCTAATTCCTTCTGTTATTTATTCATTCCTTTTGGAAATGTAGTTACTTAATCTGCAGTTAAATGTAGCTGGTGGGGGGAGGGATCAGAAATAGATCATCATATTGCTTGTTGTCAAGGAAATATTTCTTTGAATACTTTCTCCAACTTTGTACAACATAATTTCCCCCTCTAATTTTAAAGTGTCTTAACCTTTAAAAGTGAGCTGCCCATCTATCTTTTGGGCAATACTGAGTTTTGTTTCATGGGTTTTATTTCTTGAATCTGCATGAAAATTATTTCTCCTTCCTTTTGAATAATTTTTGGACTAAAAGGGCTCTGTGTTCAACTGCAAAAACTAAAATTAGTACCAGGTTAAAAGGCTAACAGTATGCTCATTAACGAGGGCAATATATGTCTAATAGATGACGTGTGTATAACAGAGAAATACTCATTCCAGCACCAGATTCTATTAACAAAATAAATTAGCAGTGTCATCTCAATCATCATCAAAAGTGGTGCTACTCCTGATTGCAGTGCCCAATTTAAAGAGGAGGATTGATCAACCCCCCGCAGCTATGTACCAGAAGCCAGGATTAACATTTTAACAGCTGGTTGGCTGATAACAGCAGGAAAGATTATTATTACTGGCCACCACTGGTACCAGGAGAGATTTGGAAACATCTATAAATATATAATAGCATGCAAAATAGTCCAAAAAATTCTATACTTACATCACTTAATTAATGGGTAATTAGTACACAAGATCAGGTAATACAAGCTAGCAAGTAATACAATGATTAAATACTGGCAAAAGTGTCAAAAATCATACAGGAGAAGACAAATGATGATGTTAGAGCCACAGACCTACATTTTTGTCTTGGATGTTACTTCCGTTGTCAGTTAAGATGGTCTGGAGAGATATCAGTGGAAACAAAGGCCACTATCCTTCTTGGTCATGCAGGGACTGGGGATGAAGGGAAAGAATTGCATAGAAACTAGTGTAGCTTTGAAAACCTACCTGATTTATTTTGTACTTTTTAGTTGGCTTAATAGAGCTATTGCGGTTTTGTGATTTTGTTGTATTTAGATACACAACTGAATTTAAAACAATTTCACTTTTGAATGTACTCTTGATATATTAATGAATTTAAAATCATTCTGTAGTCCGAATATCAGCAACAAGAAAGAGGACAGAAAACATGCCTTGGCATACAAATCTTATTATGTCATATCAATTTTTATTTGAAATGATGGATTTGGTCAAAAACTTCACTTCCACCAACAGATGGAGGGAGACTCCTTCTGCTGGAGGAAGGAAACCTTTACAACACACTTGTTGGATTATATGTTATTCATATGAGTGTATGTCATTTTTATCTCTTAGAAAATTCAAAACAATGAATGAATGTTTAACCAATGTGTTTGATTAACATACAGAAAGGAAATATATGTTAAAATGAAATAAAACTTTTTCATCTAATTGAAGCTTAAGTTGTGTGCTTCATAATGAAAAATATAAGCCTGCTGAAAATATTTGCAACATACAGTTCTTTTTAAAATGAAGAGTAAAGCTCTATTAAGCTCTCTGACCTGACATCGGAAAACAGCATTACTTCAAAGCATATAAAATCACCCAAGTAGGCTTTGTGTCTGACAGAGAGGGAAATGCTAATTCAGGTTAATTACTTTATATTATTTTCATTACCCTGATTTTCTTTCTAAGAAACTTATAGTGGTCAATAAAAAATAAAACATTATTTAAAAACATGATAAAATGAAAGTAACAAAGCAACAGCAAATTCAGCTCCCAAAGCAGAGGAAAGAAACACAAACTGACTGAAAAAGGAGTGTAGTATAATCAGCTTGAGCTCTTACCCACCAACAGCTTCCTGGCATAACCATGTGTGATGCACTGTGGAGTCCCTATAAAAATCTGTAGCTGTTGTCTTCCTTGGTATACCCCATGGGAGGTGGTCACAGAAAAGGTTAATTTAAACCAGGATCTGAATGTTGTAAACCTGCAGTAAAGTAACTCACTAGATTATTGGCTCATAAAATCTCCTAAATGCAGAGCAATAAGACCAGGGACGTAGCCAAGGGGGGGCTCTTGGGGTCCGGACCCCCCCTTCCATTAGAAAAATTAATGGTGTGTGCTGCTGCACCGCCGTGCCCAAGCCCCATTATAATGGTGGCACTTAGTCTGGACCGCCCCCCTTCCTAAAATCCTGGCTACGTCCCTGATAAGACTCTACTAGCTTCCCTAAGGGGCTCGACAGACCACCCTGAAAGGGTGGGCTGGAGCCACCCATTTTTGCTCTGGAGGACACCTGCAGCAACCAAACCATGCGGGCTCCCTCCACACCAAAAAGAACCTGCTAAAAGCAGGGTTTTTTTTTTTTTTTTGGTGCATGCAGCTGCTGCCATCAGTGCTCCATTGGCGCACTGTGGTGCACTGATAACACAAGCGTGGCACCCCAATGTGTGGGTGCTGCACCGCGCTGGCCTCATCATGATGATCCCCGTGGGTATGGGAGGCCACCATGATGGCACCACCGCTGCACGCTAGGGTTCGGGAGTGTGGTGCGTGCTCCTGAAACCTAATTTTGGCCTGAGGACGGCACTTTCCACCCGTCTGTACTGGGCCTAAGAGACTCAAAGCAGGGCTATGGGATGAGTTAAAAAATTATTAAACATTATCTATATTAAAACATAAGTTAAAATGCAGTTAAAACCAGCCACCAAATAAAATAAAAATGTCTTCAGCTGCTGGCTGAAAGAGAGCTAAAACTACCAGGCAAGCCCTATCAATGAAAAGAGAAGGCTGTTATATGACATGTTGACCAAGAATTTCTCAAATCTGTTGCCACTCTGTTGTATCCCCATATGTGGGTGATATTCAAACAAGAATTTCTGGTTTCCTTTTGTTTATTTGGTGCTTTAACTTTCAATAGAAGCTAAGAGAGGTTGCCAGACTGTGTTTCTGAATGACATGGGAGAAAAGAGATAGTGGACCAGTATTATGGGTTTCAGTACTGAAGACATACTCAAGAACTGATATGAGATGCACCCACGAGTTCTGATTTTCCCATCCACCTCCCCTTCCCCGCACCATTGCATTAATCACATCTTTGTTTCCAGGTTATAGTACTATTTATAAATTAGGATTCAAAACATACACATACAATTTAAATAATCTTGACTTCGGAGACAAAATTCCTTCAAGTAATTTCGGTTTTAAATCCAAAGGTACATCTGATTTATTTGCCAGTTGATACCACTTAACCTTGATTGATGCGAATAAAGACTTTGTTTGTAGCAAGATGTATTTATGTGTCAATTACAGCTTTTTTCTCTTTTATTTTTAACCATAGTCAGATAATTCAATCAGCCCTTCACTAAGAAGAAAAAAAGGAAAGAGGGGGAAAGGTGCATAATTAGGAATGTATAAAAGAAATTGTAATTAGTGTGCATAAGGTGAAAATGCAAATGTTCCTTGTGTCTTTGTAGATGAAGGTGTTCAGAAACCAGCAGTTAATCCATGGAGATTTCATTAATGAGCCAACAGGAGTATAACAATTCTGCAGATATTTAATAGATACCTAAAATATGTTTATACATCTGTTGCTTTCTCTTTTGTGACTCATAATTAAAACAGCTATTGTAACTCCCTTGGGTAAATCTGTTTGGAAGGAGGAATGAACTGATAGATGGAAAAATGCTGATTTTGAAAGTAAAGATGATTTTGGTATTGTTGCTGATAGTATTTTCTTCAGATGAATGACAGCCTTCTATAGAAAGATACTCTTAATGTTGTTGTTCTTATTTGCATTTACATTTCATCCATACTTTGTTTCTCAAAAGCAAGTTCTTCAGGAAACTAAGGTAACGAAAGTGTCCGTTCACATACTTACTTGGATAGTGTCAGAAGACAAAGATAATGAATATAGAACTTACAAATGCTTACATAGAAGACCAAAAGGACAAACAAATGGATCCTTAAACAGAACAAACCTGAGCATTCCCTGGAAGTTGAGATGACCAAATTCAAGATGTCATACTTTTGTTACATCATGAGAAGGCATGGATCATTTCAAAAGTTATGGGTTGATTTATTTATATGTGTATTTGTGTGCATGTGCTCACAAAGGTGGAGGGCAGTGAAAAGGTGGAGGGCATTATTATTATTATTATTATTATTATTATTATTATTATTTTAGTTTATTTCTAAAGCGCTGTAAATGTACACAGCACTGTACATACAAATGATCAAATCAATAAAAATAAAACCTGCCAATGGCATACAATCTAAAAAATACATATAAAACAATAGGTAATAATATAAAATAAAATTGGTTAAAATAAGCAAGCAACAGTTAAAAACATCAACATCAACTATCCAATCAAAATTCAGATATATAATCACACAGTGCCTGGGAACACTTCCCTGAACAGGATAGTCTTTAACACAGATTTAAAAGTGGTTAAAGAAGTGATGATCCATGTTCGTGGGGGAAGAAGGTTCCCGGAGTGTGGGGCAGCAAGTGATCTACGACTCCTCGAATGCTTTCATCAGCACTGTTTACACACAATTCTAAATATACACTGGACTGACTATGTGACACATGTTGCTGTCCTTGAGCAAGCAGGGATCACCAGCATTGAGGCCATGCTATTGAGGATGCAGCTGCGCTGGGCAGGACACATTTCTAGGATGAAGGACCATCACCTCCCAAAAATAGTATTCTATGGTGAACTCGCCACGGGTCAGCGTAAGGGGGGTACCCCAAAGAAGAGATACAAGGACTCCCTGAAACAACATCTCTGGCTTGGCCAAATTGATCACCAACAATGGTCCACCCTGGCCTCACATTGGGAGGCGTGGAGACGCACTATCCACGATGCTGCAGCCTTCTTTGAAAGCTCACGCCGAATGAGTCTCGAAGAGAAATGACAGCGCAGAAAGAACCACAACCCGGAAACATCACCCAAGGAGACTTTCTGCTGTGCTTTCTGCAACCGGACTTGTTTATCTTGGATTGGCCTTTTTAGTCATCACCGTGCTTGTAGAAAGCACAGGATGAGTACTTCCTGAATCTTCGTTCGCGAAGAAAAGCCAGAGATGTTTATGGGGATTGAGGAGGGACTATGTGTACCTGAAATAACAGAGATGAGAGTTGTAACAGCATGAAAATGATGAAGGAAAGGTGACAGTAACAAATTAATGGCCAGATATGATCACAAGTGACCAGTCAAGGAAAATGTACTTTCTCAGTACTGGTGATAATGTGCTTATGCTTTGCAACTATTTTTAGTTTGCTTTTGGTTTCTTAACGTTGGTACCCCCTTTACACACACACACACACACACACACACACACACACACACCCCTTCTGCATCCTCTCAGTGTTAAGTGACTTATCCATTTCAGTTCCTGCTTGCAACATAACATAATGTCGACAAGTTAAATAGGGACAGAAGTGTGCTTTTTTGGGGTGGGGGTGGGGTGGGGGGTAAAATGAAAATTTTCTTCAGTCCCCAAATTCCTAACATTGCAGACAATGAGATATTGGAAATAGGAAAATCAATGAAATGCTTCTCTTTTATTGCATATTTTGCGACACAAATTGCAACACAATTGCAGCACAAATTGAGTGGCCATCTGTTAAGGAAGCTATAGTTTTGGGTTCCTGCATGGATGGGGTTGGACTAGATATTATTTGGGGTTTACTCCATCTTAATGACTCCATGATTTTCTTTGAGTCATTTCAAAGTTGAGGCAACAGAAAAAAGACACTGCATGGAATTTCAGGGGAAGAGCCCATTCAACAGTTCTTTGATTTTTCAGATTTTAAAAAGCATACATGACTCAAGAATGGTTAGGCATATGTCAGGTACGAAAGACTCATAGTTCATCTCTTTCTAAGTGATCCATGCTTTAAAAGACAAAGCAGTGGTCAAGATTTTTTTTTTTACACTGAGTGTGTGTGTCTATATATATTCATGGTCTAATAACTCTAAAACAGCTGGAGGGATTTTTCTCAAATGTTCCAGAAATATTCATGTTGGGAGGGTGACCAAGCATGAAAGTTTTAGAGGGGGGGGGGAAGCACCACATTTTCAGTATGTGCCATGAATCCAGAAAGCTGCAATACGGCAATCATCTGTGGGGTTAAATTTAGCTTTGTTACTAGTGAAAGCTGTCACGTTACAAAGAAATGTAAATTTGTCTGCAGAAAGGAACTACAGGATTTTCCTCATTTAACCTCCACTTGTAGCAAGGACGACTTCCCCTACAAGGCCCTATTATTTTTCTACGCTGCTCTAAAACTGTTATTTTCTTTTGATTATAAAAGCAGTGGTGGCTTGTGTAAAGAAGACAGAACAGTATTTTATTTATGCTGAACATCACACTAAAAAAGCTTTTATTCACAATCCAATTGAAACTGAGGTTAAAATGCAGAGACATTCTAAAATATTTCTCATCAGACTGCCACCAGATTTTGCATCTGAGGGTTTTTCTCCATCATATAATGAGCCCAAAAGAGCCAAAATCTGTCTGAAATAACAAAGAGGGGTGAAATGTAGGAGGGAATTTGGGATAGAACCACCTTTTCCCTGTAGTCGTTTTGTGCAGAGACAGTAGTAGAATTTGAAACTAAATCTGAGGCTAAATTTATGCAAATATAGGAAACTGCTTTATACTGAATCAGTCTATATATCCATTTATGCTGTCTGTCAACAATGACTGAAACACTAGTCTGCTACTGCCAGACAGAAATTCTTCCTGTCCTACTTTGGGACTTTTTTATACTACACTATTATAGTACTTTGCTTCCACTTGAACTACCTTGATTGCATCCTAGAAAATCCTGGGATTTGTAGTTTAGGGAGACACTACAGCTCTCTGTCAGATAATTCTAAATAAGTCACAGCATACAGCATCTTGATGTTGTGTGAATGGTGGAATGAATGGGTTTATTAGAAATACCAAATTCTCTCTGCTTCCTCTTGGGATCTAGTGATCATCTTGTTTTTTCCCCCTACTCTACACTGAAATAGTGTCTGTAAATAGGTGGCCACTTGGCAGGTAGTGGCAGGGGAAAAGTAAGATTATGGTGAACACCTATGGCATCCATTTTGGCAAAGGGATGGCCTCTGGAGCTGTCTCTTTGATCATGGGACCACCAGAGTGAGAAAGGAGACTACTCTTAGGGCTGGCCTAGGGATTTTAAGTGTCATGACTTGGTGGAGGGGTTCCTTGGAAACATTGGGTAATTCAGGTATTTGAGATCTCCTTGGGGCTCTGGTGGTGGTGGCCCCAAATAACCCCATTCTAATGGTGAAGTTTGGACTCACAGAATTAATACATCCCTGAAGAGACGAAGAAGCAGTTTAGACAAATGACTCTGGATATTAATATAACTGATTCCTGGTAACACCATGGGATGATGTCCTAGTCTTGGTTAGGAATCATGAGGTATGAAGGGCTATCAACACAATTGTTCCTTGGTGTCCCCTAATGAAATATATCACATAAAAGTCAACAGGAATATTTTAAGCACTAATTTCTCCTCTGTACCTAAAGGTAAATTGTTTAGAGCATCAATAAATAAAGTTAAAATGGATTTTTTCAGAACTTCAAAAGCTCTGATGGAGGGCCATGTGGAGAAGCTTCTGTTCCATCAAATAAGGGGATACCACATATCTATATGTTTGCCATAGTGGTGATTTCACATGTAGAATTCAGTTGTACACCAGTTGGTAGATTTCGGTTGGTACATCAGTGACGGTATCCAGATCCTGTTTAACCTGTTTCACAAAGTTAGTTCTTCTACATCTTTGCAATGCTTGGCGATATCCAACCTAGCTGCTGTAATTAAGACTGAATTCAATTCCTTATACACTTTGAGGATTAAATATCACAGTGCCCTTGATATTATAATTGTGCCAGGCCCAACCAATGTGTTCAGTGCTGCATTTAGCCCAGTTTCATGAAATCATGTTTAGCTGATATAGCCTGAACTGTGTGGACAAATTGCTTGCAATAATAAATCCAACCACATGCTACCTTTTCCCACTTTGACTAATTAAAGCTAGCTTTAAAAGGTTTGGATAAGTGTTTTCAGGGTGTGCTGAATGCTTCTTTACATGAAGTAAGTGTGCTTATTGCCCATAAAGAGGTAATGGTGTGATGACTCCTGAAGAAACACACTTTGATCTTTAACAACTACTATCCAGTTGCAACCACTCCTTTTGGGGCAATGGTTCTACAGAGATTTGTGAAGGTATGATTTGCAAGCAATTTGAATGATAGTGACTGTCTCACTCCATATCAGTCTGGTTCAGTACTGAATCATCCTTGGTTACTATAACGTTTGACCTTCATAAAGAAAAAGATGGAAGATTGTAAGCTTGTTGCTTTCAGTTGATTTTTAAGTGGCT
The DNA here is from genome assembly GCF_019175285.1 of Sceloporus undulatus. Classification (NCBI taxonomy): domain Eukaryota; kingdom Metazoa; phylum Chordata; class Lepidosauria; order Squamata; family Phrynosomatidae; genus Sceloporus; species Sceloporus undulatus. The sequence goes on along the minus strand of NC_056526.1, from coordinate 78,272,158 downwards.
TTTCGTACCCTTGACTATGATATTCTCCTGGATGGGATCAGTGGCATGGGAGTTGGGGGTTCTCTTCCTCAGTGGTTCCATCTGTATCTATACATCCAAATTCAAATGATAATATTTCATTTGGGGATATAACCCAAACCTCTTTATGTTAAGACCAGACTTTCTAGGCAAGGAAGCAACAAGAAAATTAGTGTAGCAGCTAAAATTAGCTCACTTCAAAGAACACGTTTCAGGAAAATGGTACAAAGATATGTAAATTGAAATTGCTTTCTGAACAGATAAAGTACAATTACATTTTAAAAATTAAGTGTAGTTTTATGCTACAGAACAATTCTTTTACATTAAAACATTCACACACAGATTAAGTGATTTTCTCATGAAGTATACAAGGCTCCTATGTGTTCAGTTAGACATTTCCACACTGACTGTTAACAGCTCTACATAGCACTTTTGGATAAAGTGAATATGGCTTTCTGAGAAACAGGATTAAAGACACATTCAAACTATGTTTAAATATTAAAGAATGGAACTTTTTGATGTCAAGTTGAAAAGTCATTTAGTCTTCATCCCATAAAGCTTCAAAATGAATATTCAAACTCTGAGGGTTCAGAATAAAATAAGTTTGCCTATCAGCAAAATCAAGTCATTGAGATTCTTAGGATATAATGTAAAACTTCACATGTCTTTGGAATCTGCACAGCATTTCTAGCAGGCCATTATTTTACCATTGCAATAATTAAAATTGTGTCAGGTAACTACTTTGTGTCAGGTAACTAATACTGAAGTCTGAAAAGGCAGACAGCATCAGAGCTGACCTGACAAGATGAGTAAGGAGCCAAACTCATAAGGAATGCCAAATTCAGCACAAAAGTAGTACCATTAAAAAAAAATACTGAAAAATAATTCAGCCAAACAAATTCATCTTCATTTTCTCAGTGACAGACAGTAACCTTCTAGCTCACAGTTAGATAACTAATGAAAAAAGAGAAAACTGGAAATAGAATTATTACTAAGACTGAAGCACATGGATGTCCTTTTTGCTCTTTCATCACCCTGCTACATTATCCCCCCAAAACTCTTTGTGCTTTAACTTCTAATTGTCTGCTTACTCACCATGAGATCACTTTTAAGCCACTTACTATAAATTAGAAAAGTTACATCCTTCATGCCATTTGTTGCTTTAAGGTAAGCCTAAGAATTCATAGAGTTTCTTAGGCAAGGAATATTCAGAAGAGGTTTCATAGAATAATAGAATCATAGAATTGTAGAGTTGGAAGAGACCACAAGGGCCATGCAGTCCAACCCTCTGCCATGCAGGAAACCACAATCAAAGCATCCCCACCATCCAGCCTCTGTTTAAAGATCTCCAAGGAAGGAGACCCCACCATGTTCCAAGAGAGTGGGTTCCACTGTTGAATAGCTGCTACTGTCAGGATGTTCCTCCTAATGGTGAGGTGGAACCTCTGTTCCTGGAGCTTGCATCCATTGTTCCATGTTCTAGTCTCTGAAGCAGCAGAAAACAAGCTTGCTCCATCCTCAATCTTACACCCCTTCAAATACTTAAAGAGGGTTATTATATCACCCCTTAACCAGCTCTTTTCCAGGCTTCTCCATGTTTGTCATTGTTTTCTTCTGAATATAGCCTACAGCACCTTGTTATCCTTGGTGGTCTCCTTTCCATGTGCTAACCAAACCTGACTCTGCTTACCATCTGAGATCCAAAAAGATCTGCCGCCTTCAGAGTATTTACATCAAAGTGCAGCATCTAGCTATATGTGTTCATGGATTAAGAATGGCCCAGATGGGTACAGGTGTTATGAAGCTGAACAAGTTTTGTCATTTGTCCTCATTTGAGATATTTGAAAGAAGCAAAGAAGACTTCTGAATTGGAGTGGGGTTAAAAACCCATGTTGACTCTGAAGCCAAATGTGAAGAAAATTTCTGGCAGCTTTGACCTCTTCAGGCAAACATGCTTCAGTCATTTAAAGAAAGACAAAATAACTTCTATAAGTTATCAGAAATGTCTCAAGATGTATCCAAGATATTGCTAACCACAACGCACCCATTACCCTTGGATCTGTGTGAAATGGAAATCAGATTTTTAAAAAGAAATTTAATCATTTTCAAAGCTTTAATTTACATACTACAGTTATGTTAAAGCTAATTTCATTAGATGTTATTTACAAGAGATAAAAACATGTGCATGTGTGTTTTTTAAAACCCTGTTTAGATTTGCATGCTTTTACAGACACAAAACTAAAATAATAAATGAAGCAGATTCAGTAGCTATCTCCTTTCATTCTTTCTTCTTTGGTAAGAATGCTTCATTGTGTAACAAAAGCCCTCCCCCCCTTTATCCCCCTTTATTTTGCCACAAGTCATGGCAACCTAGGGTGCTTTACATAATAAAACTAATCAAACCAGTAAAAAATACAACTGAAATCAAACTCCCTGACATAAAATTCAATAAGCAGTAAAAACTACATCTAAACCCTGTGCTCTCAACCTGAATTTAAACAGCTATATTATCAGAGAGAAACCTTGGCAATACAGACGTTCCAAATCTATGAAACAAGCAGGAAAATGAGTCCCTTTTTTAAATGTTGGCAAATCCTTGGGAATAGAGAAAATTGCATCATTCACTCTTTGCAACGACTTTCAAATCAATACAAACTCTTTAACACAAAACAGAGATGAAAGAAGATTATGATCTGTTTTACAGTTCTCTTATGTAGAGCAACACACTGAACACTGATAGGAGAGGGTTCAAAAGAAAGTTGAGTAAGAGGATGACTATACATAACAACTACCCAATTCCCTGTACTATATTCAATGTGCAACTGGAATGATAGGAAAAGACAGGTACTGTTGTAACATTTGCTGCTCAAGATTGTATAAGATGTTGTATTTAGCAGGCTGGGTCAGTGGTGTCACTTCCAGTGGCATAAGATAACAATGAGAATCATAAGATTAATAGTAAAGGTCAAAGTACTGCTTCTTTATACTTCATGTTAGATCCACAAGTGGGGATTGTTCATTTATAATTTTATATAGACCCCTACAAACATGCACAGTGAAATACCATACAGTGAACATGAGCATATACATATTATATTACATGATACAGTATAAAACCTAATATAGTTTGTGTAGCAAGTTTAATACCAAACAAAAGTTCAAGAACAATATTGAACTTCAAAAAGAAACTTCTTGGGATTTCCCATATTAAATCTTCCAAAGCACTGTATTTTCTTGGCATCGGATACCAACTGACTCAGAATTTTTATCCTGATATTCTTTACTATGATAGCAAACACTGCAACACAATAAGAAATATACTCCCTCTTGTTAGATAACAAAAAAACAACAACAGTGATGTGAGCTGGCCAGTCGCTGCATTGCAGCACAAACTGTGACAACAGAAATTCTCTAGGGGCAGTATAAAATGGACAATGCAACACTGGTATGTGGTATGAAGCCAATATCACAAATACACAGTCTGTCAGTTACAGGGGTGTGGCAGTACCTAGGAAGTAAGGAAATAGGCATTTCCTGAAGTTTTTTCTATGAAAGCCTTGCTCAAGGGACAGGAGAGAGAAAAATGATAAAGACAGCTGAAAAGCTGGTGTTGTTTGTTAATGGCAGCAAACCACAGGGAAGTGAGGTTTGTTCATGACCTCCCTATCTAGGCATAGATGAAATTTCTCAATTTTCTCATTGAAGTTGAGTTTATATCCTGACATAGCTGCCATGCTACTGAAATTGGTCATTCTATATGACCAACAGAATGAACAATATGGCCATTCTATACTGGCATATTTTAGCCCAACCCTCTCATATCAGTTGTTCATGCCAGCATGTGTTGGTGGATCTTGTATCATTCATTTCATTCAATTTTCACCAATATTGTATCGTGATTTTATTAACTCAAGATCTGATGAAGGAAAAGTCCTTATTTAGCTCACAACAGAGCATCTGGTATACAGTGCGCCCACGGGATATGCGGGTGACTTTTACGCAGGTTTCAGCTTACACTGAAAACCGCACCATGGAATTTTCAATGGCGCATGCACCATGGCGCACATCATGCATGAGCCCCATTGAAAATAACGAGCCTACATGCTATTTGCCTTACGCGGAGGAGTCCGGAATGGATCCCCCGCATAAGGCAAGGGTGCATTGTACTTGGAAAGGGGGCAAGCACTTTCCTTAGAAGCCATTATGGAATTGCTCTAATGAAGTAATGCTACCTTCCCCCTATACCTCAGCTCCATAGCACATTTGACCAACTGCCTTATCAACAAATATTTTTAAGGTAAACACTAATTGACCAGACCTATCATAAAAGAAAAACTTTAGAATCTGGTGTATGGTTCTAGAAATGAATGGTTTAACTCTTGCATAGCATGCTTTTTAATAAAAAAAATTACTGAAATAAAAGCCAACATATTCAAAAGAGCGGCATTGCTCAATTCTATGCATACCCATAGTAAGTACAATGGTGCTTTCTTTATCCTTTTCCAAACTCCATGGTCTTGGTTTTTGAGTAATTGATAGTAAGGTGCTCCTGAGTAGGGATGGAGCTGATTAAGGAACAGGACAACTACATTATCTGCATATATCAGAAATGGAACTTTGCTTGATTCAAGGGGAAAGAAGGAAGGTGATATTTCTTGCACTGTTATTAACAAAAAGATTAAACAGGAATGGAGCCGACGTTCTATAAACATTGCTTTTAGCTTTCTCCAGAGCTGGATCTTGTTTACTGAATCAAAAACCGAAGACATATCTATAAAAGCTACAAACAATTGTTTGGAAGTTCACTATAGGGTCATTTTAATTAAGTGATACAAAAAAAATACATTGCTCAATTGTACTGCAAATTTTTGAAAGAGCTTCATTGAATATATTTTTATTTTCCTCCCAAGCTAATAATTTGTGGAGGAGATATTTGGAGTATAGTTTGACATCTACATTCAGTAAACTAATGGGTCTTAAATACTTAGGTTCCTGGCAATTATATATATTAAACACAGGAATGATTAGGCTGGAAGCCTAACCTATGTTAGCATTGTTGAGTTTATGAACACTACAAGGTTTCACATAACAAGTATGGGGGCCTACCATCCAGAACTGATCTTAAATGTACCAGATAGTAACATATCACCACCTAATCTTACGTAAGATTAGAGCCTCTTCTGCAGTTCTCCCTCCATCTTCCCCAGCTGTAACAAGACCCCAAAACCTGGTCTCATCTGAGAATGTTTTTTTAATAAGAAAACAGTTACTATTTGGAGTGGTTTGCTACCCCTGTAGTGGTAGATCCCAGTCAACCCTGCTCCTTACTCCTTACTGACTACAGGTTTTGAGTGTGTGTACGTAAAGGTGGTAGATGGGACAAAATAAGGATTCTGTTGGTGTACCGCCCACCCCACTGCACAACAGTCTCCCTTCCGGAGCTAGTCAGGGTAGTCTTGGTCTTGGTGTTGGAGTCTCTTTGTCTATTAGTGCTGGGGGACTTCATCCACACTAAGACTGCCCTTGTAAGGAATGGCTCAGAACGTCATGGCCTCCATGACAACCATGGGTCTGTCCCAAGTGGTATCCGGCCCTACTCATGCTGCTGGGCACACTATGGATCTTAATGTCTGTGCTGGGTGGGGTGATGATGATCTTGGAGGAGGAATTCTCTACATTTCTGCTCTCATGGACAGATAATCATCTGGTCAGGTTTAGACTCACTGGGACTCAGAACATCTGCAGGTGTAGAGGACCTTAGGATGGTCCGCCCCAGGAAGCTGATGGATCCAGATGGATTCCTGAGGGCTCTTGTGGAGTTTCCTGTCACCTTGGCAGGTGTTTCTGTTGAAGCCCTGGCTGACCTTCGGAATCAGAAAATGACCAGGGCTCTGAACACAATCGCTCCTGAGTGTCCCCTCTGACAGAATGGAGCCAAACCAGACCCCTAGTTCTCCAGGGAATTGATGGTGATGAAGTGAGTAAGGTGGAGACTAGAGTGACATTGGTGGAAGACTCGAAATGGGTAAAGGAGGTGGTCAGTGCATCCCTACAATAAGGCAGAGTTCCATCTTGCCTAAAGGAGGCAGTTGTGAAGCCTTTGTTAAAAAAGTCACCCCTCAATCCCACAATAATGAATAATTATCAGCCAGTGTCCAACCTACCATTTTTGGGCTAGGTTCTGAAATGTGTGGTGGCTTCCAAACGCCAGGGGTTTCTGATTGAAATGGATTATCTAGATCCATTTCAATCTGGTTTCAGGCCTGGTTATGGAACAGACACAGCCTTGATCACCTTGGTGGATGACTTATGCAGGGAACTAGACAGAAGTGTGTCCCTGTTGGTTCTGCTGGATCTCTCAGTGGCTTTCGATACCATCGATCATGATATCCTTCTGGACCGCCTCTCTGGGATGGGAATTGGAGGTATTGTTTTAATGTGGCTCCGTTCCTTCCTGGATGGGTAAACCCAGAAGGTGTTGCTGGGGACTCCTGCTCGACCCCCTGGCCTATGGGGTTCCTCAGGATTCTGCGTTGTTCCCTATGCTGTTTAACATATATATGAAGCTGCTGGGAGAGGTTATCTGGTGTTTTGGGGTCCAGTGTCATCAATAGGCAGATGACACTCAACTCTACTACTCCTTTCCACCCCAATCAAAGAGGCTGTCTTGTAATGGCTAATAACGACTGTTTTGTAGATCTGGCAATAAGGAAAATACTTAAAATCTTGTATCTGAGTTGTTTCCAATAAAGAACTGTAACTATATGTTTGTAACCCTACTCCCATCTTTCTTCTTTGAGCTGCAATTTTGGATTTACATAGCTAAAATATTAATGCAAATTCTATTAAAAGGTGATATGCCAGCTTTCAGAATATGTCCTGTTCACTTGGGGCAAAGGGGAGGGGGTGCCTATGCTTGAGCATTGCCTCAGCTCCATCAGCATGGTGAATCATTTTCTATTCCCATAATTGTTATTCAAGCTTGCCCTTAAAATTAGCAACATGAACATTCCTATTGATGCCAGTGGGGATACTTTGTAGGCCCAGATTTCATTTTATCTCAGTTCTTTGGAATGCCTGCCTTGTCACTCAATACTTCATCTGTAGAGACTCTTCTGCTATAATTCCTCTTTCTGTACTTGAGAAGTAAACTCAACTTAGTTAAGAGATCCATATGCATGTATTAGGAAGCCCACAATGGGAATTGTAGAAAGCAAAAAAAAAAAAAAAAAAGTCATTTTTGTCATCCTTGTGACAAAAAAAAAAAAGGGGGGGCTTTTATATATTCCAGTTTGTCACTGCTTGGCCTTCAAAATTAATATTTCATGTAGGATTCTGGGAATCAGACTATATTAATTTAGTCTTACATTTTACTCTATGATTTTATCATATTTTAAAGACACATTACCCTGCCCAAATTAAAGCCATGAACATAATTAGATGGGCCTCTTATTATTTTCTGTTCTTAAGTTGTTTTGCTTGCATTTCATGAGACTTGCTTGAACATGAAGATTTCTTTCCTCCTTATTTTACATTATTTGTGGACCCGGCAACCCAATTTTGTTGTATATTTTTCTGAGTATTTTCTGAGTATTTAGTGAGTTAAGTAAACATTACTCTTTCTTTTTATTTTAATGCTTGCAATTATCAGAACATAAATTGTCCAAGAGAGTTCAGTTGATACCATCATTTGTGGTGGTGGAGGAGGAAAGAAAGGGAGGGAAATGAAAAGCATATTTATGGGGCTCATGGAAACCCACCGCACACAGTGCTGCAAGGTAGGGACCTAGCTTTGACTCACCTGCTCTGATTGATGGAGACAAGAATTCCTTGCAGATGGAGATAAGCACTGTGATGTTACTCATGGGTGGATGGAGCTACAGGAGGAAAGGGACTAGGCAGGTAGCAGGTAAGTGTTCCAGAATACACCTTGGCACACCCTTGTGGTATAGGGTAGTGTTTGAGAACCACTGCACAAGGGTTCCACAGCCTGGAAGTGGAAAAGGATTCAGCCTTTGGACTCAGACCTGGTGTGCTGCTCCCAATTGCAAAGTTATATGAATTGGATGGGAGCCCCTGTCTCTGCCTTCCAGCAGATGCCCAACCAAGGAGCAGCCCAGCCCTATGGGCTGTCCCCCTGGGTGAAGTGTTTCATCCAAGGGATGACATATGGTCTTGAGTGCTCATATCAGGTTGCTCCCCCTCTTCTTGTTTTCCAGGACAGTAAATTTAATAAATTAGGTCAATAAAGCGGTCCTTATTTAACCCATTTGCCTGCATCTGGTCTCATTATCCCATGATAGATCATCAAATAAACAAGGAGAATAAATATATTTCTCATTTGTTCTTTTCATAGTTTGTCATTCTCTCTTTTGTTTGTATGTCAATTCCAGACTTCTCTGCAGACTTCATTTGCCTCAGTCTTGGGCTAGAAGCAAGCTTCTCATATTTCAGAGAAGTGAATAATCAGATATGGAAAGTGTGACAATGGGTGACTGTCCAGGCCCTTTGTTGTTGTTAACTACCTTCCATTCAACTTTGTCTTATGGTGATCCTATGAATGAAAGACCTCCAAGTCATCCTATCATCAACAGCCCTGCTCAGGTTTTGCAAAGTGAAGTGGAAGCTACACTCAGAACACTTGAACCAAGTCATCCTTCAAGAATGGATAGCATATCAGGGGCCCTACACAATTAAAGGTAAACATAAAGATTTTCCCTTTGATGTGATTGTCTAGTTGGGTCTGACTGTAGGGGTGGTGCTCATTTCCATTGCTAAGCCAAGGGAGCCAACATTGTCAAAGATGACTCCATGGTGATGTGGCCAGCATGACTAAATGCTGAGGTGCACAGAATGCTGTGACTGTCCTACCAAAGCTGTATCTATTTATTCATTTCCACTTTTACGTGCTTTCAAATTGCTGGGTTGGCAGAAGCTGAGACTAGTGACACGAGCTCACTCCGACATGTGACACTTGGGTCTGCCGACCTTGCAGACATCACAGTCAGCGTCTTAACTGCTGAGTCACCATCTCCCTGTACAATTATAATGCTATTATTCCATTTTAACAGTCATGGTTCCATCCTGTGGAATGCTGGGTTTTCATTGTAAAGAGGCACATATACAATTCTCTACCACATCCTCAGCAAACTGCAAACCTCAGGATTCCATAAGGTCAAATCATGGCAGTTAAAGTGGAATAATATTGTTTTAATTGTGTAGAATAAATGGGCCCCAGATGTTTTTGAACTATCCATTATCTCTGATCAGCAACAATAAGGAAATATAGGAGTTGCAGTCTAACAGCATATCTCTGAGTTGAGAAACATGAGTGAGTAAGACTTGTTCAAAAACCAAACTTTGACAAGGTGGACTAAACCAAACCAACTAACTGCTTTCAATTCTCAATGTCCATGGCGGGATACACACCACCATATAGTACGTATAGGATACGTACTAGGGTTAGGAAGGGGCGGTGCTTCCGCACCCCCTAACCCTAGTACGTATCCTATACGTACAAGATGGCGGAGCATCTTCTACATGGGCGCCGCCATCTTTACGTACTGGACGCATAGCGTCCAGACGTGTCGCGGCGCCTATGACGTCGCGAGACTGTGCCAGGCGCCTCGCGACGTCATAGATGCGCCGCAAGAAGAAGCTCCGAAATGGAGCTTCTTTTTTGCTCCGCGCGGGAGTTGCGCGGTTTGGCTGCTGCGGCTCCCGCACGGAGCAAATGGCGGCGGCGGGGGAGCGCCGCAAAGCGGCGGTTTGTACCCCGCCCATATTTCCTTTTGGAAAGCTTACAAGCAGGCTGTGAAAGCATGTTTGTTACAGAGGTGCTGCAGTATTGGAGATGTATATTCTCTGAGCTTGGGAACATATCCCTCATTTTAACAATGGTTAATAGCCACTAATAGCTATCCCCTATATGTCACATCTAGTCCTTAAAAATCATCTAAAGTACACATAAAAGTTGTCAAGAATTTTTAAAAAGCTGACCAAACTATAAAACACATTTTGTTGCTTAAGGATTGAGGACTGGAGGATTTCATTCTTGCTTGGAAGATCATACTGACCCCAGAAACTCCATGTGGCAATCTTCTACAGTCTTTATATTCAATTTCTTCTCAATGAATGCATTGAAATAATGGTTCTCTGGGGTGTATCCACACCACAGATCTAAAGCAATGTGACACCATTTTAACTGCCATTACTTTAATCTACAGAATCCTGGGATTTGTAGTTTGGTGAGGTGCCTGAACTCTCTGACAGCCCAGGTTGAATATTTTTCCAAACTACAAATCGCAGGATTTTGAAGGATAGAGTCATGGTAGTTTAAATTGGTGTCAAACTGCTTTAATTCTGCAGTGTTGATACAACCCAGAACTCTTTATTATACAAGAATATTTAAGAGTCAAGAAACGGCTGATATGATTACACATAACAAACAGGAAAGGGTTGTTTTATTCATATTTATATTCTTCATAACACTTTCTCTATTTCATTTAGATGGTGGTGAATGCCTTCAGTTTATCTTTTATCAAGCATATTGATATAACTTTGTCAATATCACATTCAGCACACACAAATCAACTGCACTTTTCAGAACAATCTAAAGGGAAATATACAGATAAGAATCTTGGAAGGAAAGAAGCTCATTTCAATATTATTTTTGTTTTTTAAAGGGCTTTTTTTGAAGTCAGATTACTACTAATCTCAGGGGACAACTAAAGTATTTTACTGGATAGTCTTCAGTGTCAACAGTGGGCTAAATCCAACTTTAGACCTACCTATAGGAGATCCTTAACTTGGGGGGGGGGTACAGACGGGTGGCTCCATGGCACCCATTTTTGCCCCTCGCCGGTGCCATGTGAACTGCACTGCACGGCACTGAAACGCACCCTAAAAAGAAGCCACCTAGAGAAGCTTCTTTTTGGGAGCACCATAATGGCGATTGTGCGTGTTGATAACACTGCTTCTGGCAAGCGTCGTCTGGGCATGCGGATGCCCACACGTCATCACTGTGCACCCCATGTGGGCAGGGCAGCAGAAAGATGTCGCATGGACATCGCTAGTAGGGCTGGGCGCATATGGACGCCCAGCCCTACCGAGCCTTAAAATCGGCCCCAGTCTGTATCGGGGCTCAGTTATGATTAATAAATTTCATTTTTATAAGTGTTCTCTAGATAGAGAGAGCCAGCATACTATAGTGGTTTGAACATTGGATTATGGGCCTGTACACACCAACCTGAAAGGCCAGCCTGTGGGCGGAGTCAGGGTGCAGCATCCTGATTACGCTTGTCCTAACTCTGCCCCAAAGCAACATGATAGCGTGTGCTGTTCCAGATGGCACATGCCATCATGACGCACCTCTAGCAATGCGTCCAAATGACGCAGTGCTGAAGGGGTGCCATAGAGCTGCACTGCCATAGCTATGGTGCCCTTTGGGAGGGTGCAAAAAAGGAGCTGGTTTTTGTGACTCCTTTTTGTGCCCTCCAAAGGCTGGATCAGGGCTATGGCATGAGGTTGCCGCTGCCCCAATCCGGCCAGGAAAGGAACAGGTGCAGACTGCCCCTTTGAGGCAGTCTGTATAGCCCCTATGACTCTGGAGATCAGGGTATGAATCACCCCTCTGCCACAGAAATTCACTGGGTGGTCTTGGGTAAGTCACATCTCTCCATTCCAGAGGAAGGGAAAGGCAACTATCCTCTGAACTAATCTTGCCAAGAAAACCCCATGACCATTTTAGGGTCACCATAAGTCTTGAAGGCACATAACTTAAAGGCACACAACAAGAATAATAATTTTAGGTAAGATTAATGCTGAAGCGAAGAATGTAATTTTTTCTATTCTGTTTAAAATAGTATACTCTATACATTTTAAAATAAGGACCAGGAGCTATAAGAACGTTGGTGTCCACAAAAACAATTTGATATGGTGGCAACATTTTTACTGATGTGGTATGTGGAGGATTTGGTGTTTAGAAGATGTTTAGAGTTCTCTGCTACATCGTTCTTCTACAGATGAAGTTCAGGGGAATATTTAGAGAAGTCTCAATACCTCACCAAACTACAAATCCCAGAATAACCTATAAGGCAGTTAAAGTGGTATCAAACAAATCTGTAGCATTCATGCATTTTTTGTCAGGATCCAGTCCATTGCTTTCACCATGCAACATCCTATCCATGATGGAATTACTCTGGATATTTGTCTATCCTGTTCAACAATTGAATATTGATACCTCTCTGTGTCCATTACTGGTCATAAATAAATAATATAAATAAAAGTTTATTTATATCCCACTTCTCTGTTACAAAACAACTGAAGCTCCTTTAGTTTCTACAGGGTTAAGAGTGGTAAAGTGACAGATTCATCTCTGATTGTTACATGTTCTTCTAACACATATTGCTACTATGAATTTAATAGGAATACCCCGCTGTAAGTGGTGTCACATTCTAGTCTGGAAAAGTTCTCAATAGTAGTGGGTGTGTGCACACATATCCATGAAAGACAAGACAAGAGAGAAAAGAGAAATAAGTGTGGCAATCAATTCTTTGGAATCTGCATTCAAAACTTTTATAGCTTCTGACAGAAATAATCTACATTCAGGCAGAAGTTACTAAAATGGGTCAAGCATATGATTGCCTGGCATACATCAATCATTGTTGAAACACAAAGTATGAATTTATCACTCTATAACCAGCTAAATGTACCATTTCCACTCTGCACATTATGCCAACTGTATAAGCTCATTCATTTTCTTATCATAGCTTGTATAAAATAATTCCAAATGTCTGGAAGGTACTTTAGTCAAATTATAAACACAATGAAGCTCTATAAAAGTATTGAGTTCAGAACTTTCAGAATGCACATTGTTCCACTGGGGGGGGGGGGGGGAATGGGACAGTAAGAGGGACAATAAGGTGTTCTGAAATATGAAATGTAATGGCTTGGAGCCTTAGATAAATTAGCTTAAGGAAGTTCATGGAACAACATCTTCTTTCTTTACCGCTGAAGATATTTGTACCTGCTGAAAAGCTCTTCTGAGAGTCAGAGGGCCCTCCAGAATGGTGGGCAGTAGGATACAGTGGACTACTGGGATAGGAGAATAACCCAAAATCTAGCTGTCATCCATTATCCATCATATTCGGGGCTTTCATCTAGAAACTCCCAAAACGTCCATCCCACTTTGTCCATTACAGGTGTTCCAGCTCTCTGAAACATCTGCATGTGAACCATTCCTGTTACCATGAAGACTTTCCATTAAGATCCTTGATTTTTAAAATGGAGAGACTTTATGATGCCATTCCATTGCATATTCCATATATTTCCATATAAAAGGAACCTCTCCATTGCAAATGTGCTGCTTTCCATGTGAAGAGTCCAGATGTTTTCCTGATCCTATGTTGAAAAAAGTGCAATGAATAGCACATGAAAATGACTGTGGAGTTTTGGGGGCTCTACAAACCACCCCTTTTCGCGCCGGATTGGGACTGCAGCAACCTCATGCCGTGGCCCTGATCCAGCCTTCCAAGGGCACAAAAAAGAGCCACAAAAAGCGATTCCTTTTTGTGCCCTCCAAAGGGCGCCATAGCTATGGTGGCACAGCTATATGGCACCCCTTCGGCACTGCATCTGGATGCAGTGCCAGAAGTGTGCCATGATGCCGTGTACCATCTGGAGCAGTACACAGTGTCAGAATGCCCTGGGGGCAGAGTCAGGTGTGCATCGTCAGGACTGTAACGGCCCTTAATCTTTGTATTAGGAATGCTATATTCCTTATAGTCCTTCTTGCTGCTAGCAAGTTAATGCCTTTATTCTCTGGCTGTCCCCATTCAAAAGCCTCTGGAACCAAGTTTTACAAGCAGCAATCTAGAGCCTGACTTACCCAACTGTAACTATTATCTTAGGCCACAATCTGCATGGTTGGCACAGACAACCACCATTAATGTGGTTTGTATGACACTTAGACATAGAATGATTAATAAGACCTCATTATGATGCCCTCTACCCCTTTCTTAAATATTTAGTAAGGAAAAATGTATTCAGAAATAGTTTGACCACCTCCCAGTTTCAAAGCTGTTGGAGGCACGTAAAATGTTTTCCTGATTGACTATTCTTATTTCTGACTTTACATGCCTAAATTTTCATCCCCCTCTCAAATTTTTGGCCAATTTCTGAAGAATTTGGCAAGATATTCAGATTATAAATTTAGGGGGGAAAGTTTTGTTTGTAAAAGAGTAATAAGCAGACAGGAAGGACTCACACAGTTAATGTTGTTCAAGAGTTGTGGGGCCTTAGAGGAATATCACACGGAGGCTTACCATGGCTAAAATGTTGTTAAATGATCCCTGAAGCACAACGGTGTGGTTGCCAGTCACACTTGTCCCTCATAATTAAATCGTCAGGGAGCCATCCCGCTCCTCTCCCATCATCAAAGCGTTCATGCAGCAGCCATTTCCCCAATAACGGAAGTTTTCTTTATTGAGGAAATGGTTGCTTTACAAATGCTTTGATGATGGAGAGGAGTGGGCCATCTCCCTGACGATTTAATCACGACGGACAAGCATGACTGGTGATCACACTGTCACACTTTAGAGACAATTTAGCAATGTTTTAGCCATGGAAAGCCTCCATGTGTTAATCAGCTTAGAATATTACAGAAGTCTTACAGGGGCAAAAATGATCACCAGATATTTCTCCAAGGGTATCAGAGACATATATAACAGCAGTAAAATTATTTATGTATCTCCCTTATCATAATAGTTTCAAAGAGTGGTTTACAAAGATAAAGAAATACAACTTCTAGAAAATATTAATATATAACATGTAATCTTTTCAAGGAAGCAAATAGTTCACTGTAGAAAAAAAGGAAATAAACAAAAACTGTTCCACAGTTCATCAGATTACCCACAGTGTCCTAATATCGGCATCATTGTAGGATTAGTGTTGCACAGACCAAATAAAATGATGACTACTCTGTTCACAAACAATCCAGGAACCATTCGTATTAGCAGAGCCATCTTGACTTCAAAGCAACAACAGATCAAGGAGTGCATGTCTTTAACAATGAGTGTGGCATTACTGAGTTTGTGCAATGCATTATGTCTCTTGTGTCGTATGTATTGATGTTTATGAGAAAAAAGTGCACATTCCATCTTGAAAATCTTTGTCACAGGATGATATTGACAGAACATTTCCACTATTGCAGAAAATGGCTCCATTCCAGAATATGGTGGCAATTATCATCGATAAACCTTTATTGTAGCAAATATTTTGTTGGCAGGGAAGATTGTCAACAGTTAATAAATCCAGCAGATTACCACAGCAGGATTGGTTTAGAGATCTCATAGGTGATTTGTGTTGGAGCTTTAATCACATAAAATTACAGACATTATTCAGAAACAAATTGAATCACTGCACAATAATGTAGCTAGCAAGGACAAGGTAGTCACTACTCAACAGATGCAGGAGTTACTGCAGAGCTGCCAATGTGACAGTCTTAGGAATCTGCCAAAGAGACAGATGCTGTTGATAGAAAATAATGGTCCATATTTGATCAGCTGGGTATAGCATAAGGGCAGAGATATCCCACATTTCTTCTTTCCCATGGGATCCTCTTCCAAGAGAAATTAAGGCCCCAGTTTTAGACAATGATACATTCCAGGGGGTGGGAGGAAGGTGGAATCACAGTGCCTAGATGTGGTGAAAAAATGGCTTCCAATTCTGAAAAATATGTATATTAATCATATGTAACCAACCCTGAAAGCTTGAGTACTGGAATGTTGCATTTTCATAGAAGGAACAGCACTAAATATGAGAACTGTTAAGAACAGTTGTGGAATATGAGTTTGTAATGTTTGTGTGTATGCAAGTTAATACAATGTGTTTGTGCATGTATAGGTGGCTGTAGTGTTCAAAACATAATGCAGGAATTAGAAGTCAATAAGATGAAATTATTGTTGTTTTTTTAGCCTTAACTGCAGAACTGCCTGATTTACAGGTGTGCATGACCCCGGTTGCTTTGTGGAGATTACATAAACCTGTATCAACCTCAGGGAACAATGAAATACCAAATGAGAGCAGAAAATTTGCACTGGAAATGTCTGTTGATACTGAAAAATCATGAAGAAACCTCTGCGTGTGCGTGCATGAGAGAGAGAGAGAGGTTATAAAAACAGAATTAACTTTTACCCGAACAGAAAATTAACAAATCTTTTTCATTCTATTTTATGAAAGCAAAAGCACCCCACAAATATAATACATACTTAAAAAATTTTCTGTACCCAACTGAATGCTAAATGGGTTCACTCTCCTCTTCCTAATGACCTTCTGGTGATAACTTCTTTGTGCATCCCTGTGAAAGGTAATTCTAATTAGACTTGCTGCAGAACTGTTTGGCATATGTCTCCAAAAAGTCTTTACCCCCTGCCCTCCTCCATACTTAATGCTTCCTAATTAACTCTGAAATGGAAACTAAAACAAATGGGCTTGTGTATCAGTATTTACCCAAGCATAATAGAAGTGGCTGGTAAATATCTCGGCAAGTGCTGTGCATGAATTGATTCTGTCATGAAGGCAAAACACATTGTCCATTGGTTCAAGGGCTTGTTGTGTAATCACAGCTTCACAGAGTCATAGGTGGGGAAAAGACAAGTGGGGCCTGTAACAAACTCTTTCCACACTGAACATTCTTCTCCCATATTCTAGACATCTAAAAGGTTTTTTCCCCTAAGCTACTCTATTTTAAGCCTCCTTAGCCCTCCCTCTCCACACTCAGTTTATATTATTTTTCTGCTGAGCATAATATACTGAGTCCTGGTGATGTCATTAAACTTAGACATCAAGCACCAAGTACTTCCAAAACAAAACACTGAGTCAAATCAATGAGGAAAATAAATGCACAAATATAGATTTTTAAGGCTGTGCTCTTATCCTGCAAATCTTACCTCTTGCCTTGAGGTCGAAGGTTCAGGGCCAAGACCTAAGATGTGGGAAAGGGTTTCTTCCTCTACTCCTTTTCAGTGATGGAAGAGTATCCTCTCAAGCTTTTTAAAAAATAACATTTTTTTCTTCTTTGGAAAAACTTGGTATTCACAAGTTGGTAACAGTACTCTCACTTCTCAGTAGGCCTGTTTTGGCCACATACCTATTAAAAATCAGCATCAACGTTCACTATTACAAGAGAAAGACACTCAGTGTTGCTGGCAATTTATCATTTATATAAGATCTCTGATTTTCTTAAATATCCTATAAATCTCAAACATTTGTTTCCTAAGGTAGGGAATGGAAAAGTATTAAAATATTCATAATGTTCTAAGTAAAAGTAATAACAAGAACCACCAACTTCCTTGATTCCTCTATTATCTTCTTACATCTTGTAACACCTAGGTATATATATTTTCTGTTTTTCTTAGAGGTCGTTTATTATTTCTGACCATACATAGCTTTCTGGATGTACCCACCATTGCAGTAAAAATAATAAGAGAGAAACTTCATTAGTATGCACACATTTGGACACATTATTAAAATTACATCCCTTTTCTGTGAAATCCTTTTTTAACAAAACACAGTCATGATTTCCAGCAAAGAGCACTCTTGATAATTTAATGCACCTTCCATACTACATACATCCCATTTATTGTAAGCACTTACAATCAAAATTGTATTGAGAAAGATACAGCATGATTTAAATTAATTCTTCATTGCATGATTAAATCCTGGATTAGCACCATCACCTTCGTATATATTTGCATTTCAAATTATTGGATTGTTTTTGTATACTGTTGCAGTGTTCCTCCTGTTTTGCACTCCTGCCACCTTTCCTCACAAATGTTTACATATAGTTCATTAAATGCCTCTTTTAAAGGTTTTCCCTTTTCTCATTGTGTGTGTTTATATTCTCTGTGTCTTGGTGCCTGGAAACTTATCCTAGGTGCGGTACAGACCACGCAAAAGTGCCATGCTGGTGCCGATGTTAGGGTTAGGGACCACACGGCAACTGCACAGTCCCTAACCCTAAAATGTGCCAGCGGTGCAATAATGGCAGTATCCTGTGTACAAGGGTGCCACCACTATGATATAACAGATACATAGCGTCCACATGTCGCACTGCACCACACAATTTACATCACGAGTATGCCATTGGCGCACTCCCAATGCCACTCCGGGTTCCTTTTACTCCGGAGTGACAGCGCGTGATTTGAGGGCTGCAGCGTTCCTCCGGAGTAAAAACAGGCACCGGCAGGCAGCTGTTTCTTGGCGGTCTTTACTGTGCCATAGATTCCACCCATCCAGTATGGTTAATAGTTTTAAATACTACTATTGGGGCCTTAAATCTTGACAGGTGTGATGGAGAACATATAAACTAAATCTTTTAAAACAAATATTGGCAAGAATACTGTTGATTTCTTATGCATGAATAAGTTCCCATATAGAGGTAGCTGGGTATTTTTGTCTGATGCAAAATGTTCACCTTCAGTACAAGCTTATAGGAATGAAGTTGTACATGCAGTGTCTTCATGCATCGTAGAGCATTGTGCATGGCTGTCCATATGCCTTTGGCATGGGGCTGTGGCATTTGGTTGCACATCTCATATCTTGGTTCAGTTGCACAACACTGCCATTCCACACAACTGTTGCATAGCACAATTAATGCACAATTCCCCATGCAGAGATTTTTGCTACACAGTTCCAACGTAGACTCTCAGCCAGTATGCACATTTACTAAAGGATATGCCCTCTTAGTGAATGCACAACTTTAAGGCATCCCTAACCTTAAAGTAACCAGGATATAAATCTGGAAAGCTCTAGGAGATTATATACTCTTGCTCCTAGTCAAAGGGTGTATTCCTTTTCTCTTAAAAATGCTGTGCAGGTGCATAAGCAGAAAATAATTCATCTTCATCATCTCATTTTTCTTCCAAAACTGGGACACAAAGTGCTCACAGTCAAGCAAAGGTACCTCATCTCACTGTGGTAGGATGGGGCCCACCCCCTACAAAAGATACAAGAGAAGGAATAGCAGTAGCATGGTAAAATTAAAAGGTAGGGTAAGAAGATAATAACCCTGATTCATCAAGCCAAAGTTCTTATTGGATCCTGTCCCCTTTCCCCATCAGTGGCCAATCAAATGTCCATGGAAGACTCACAAGAGGACGACAGATCTTTCTTTATATGCTGATTTGAAGCCCAGTGTAGCATATGTCCATCAAGTTTGCTGTAGACAACCTCATCCTCTGTGAATGAGCCCAATTTACTTTAAAGCCAATTAAATTGGTGGGTCTGACAAGGCCCAGTTCTGTTTACCCATGAAAAAAAGAAGAAGAAAAAAGAATGGTCTCAAGGCTCATTACCCGTGCAGAAAGTTGAAAGCAGTCAGTGGGTGGTAACAATGTCCCTTAACTGTACTTTTCTTTTTTTGGCTGTGGTTTAAGAGTGAGAAAATATTCTTTTCATCCCTTTCCTGTACATTCATTATCCACTTTGGAATCAGCTTCAAGCTAAGATATGTTTCAACTAAACCTTGAAGTAAAAAAAGCAATTTAAATATTCTGGTAATTCAGTATAGCTAATTAACTTAACTGCCTTTCAAATCAGTTTGCTTGAACTTAATACTTATGTTAAGTAAGCAGAAAGAAAAAGAGGTAAGTAGGTCAATGTATTTATGACTGCTCTTTATTTCTCTTAATATCCATGCTGAATAGTGTAAGGATTGATTACAATTAAATGTTTTTATTACATTTGGGCTATAATAGATTGATCTAAGTAATCTGTGCTTTGATCCTGTCTTCTGAGTAACTGACAATCACAAGTTGTCTCTTGATCACCTATCTCCTCTTTCTGAAATATTAGAACTGTCAACTGTCTTAAAAATAAATATATTCTCTGTGTTGGAACAGTCCAACAACAGACCCTTCTGCATATCCACTTAATTGCCAAAGTCCTGTTTATTTTTAAAAAATATTATGTACCCAAAGGAAGGGAGATAGCCTGACTTTGGAGCCTATCGCATAGGGTTAAAACCCCAACTTAACTTTCCTGAATTCAGTGCTAATTCAGGAGGCAGCTGCGTCCTATCACATAGAAATCGCTGTTGAATCGCCACCTGGGGTCTAACCCAGATTCAGCCTGAGTCCTGTATGCCACTTCAGCAGCCCCTTTTTGAAAACAGAAGCTTCCAACTTCTAAAAATGGCTGCCGGTGCCAGCTTACAGGATCCAGGCTACATCCAGGACAGCCCCGGGTGGTGATTCGGCAGTGATTTCTGTGTGATAGGACCCGGCTGCCTCCCAAATTAGCACTGAATTGGGGAAAGGTAAGACAGGGTTTTAACCCCATGTGATAGGGTCCCCTCTGTGCAAAATAATTCCACTGCCAGGGAAAAGCCCCCAAGAAGGCACTTTTACAGGTCCTCACCAGATGTCAGTGGAAGGACTAAAATAAAGCTCTCTATTAGAAATCTTGGAACACAGACAGACAAATATAGGGATATAGTGGTGTGAACAAAATTTTTGACAAGACAGACCTTTGTTCTGATCCAACATGGTTCTTGTCTTCTTATGTGCTTAACTGTTCCATGCTCTTTAGATGTTGAACCAGTGGAAATCTTTGAAACATAATGTAGACTTGAAAGATGAATCTAATCTTACATTTCATTCTCTCCTGCCATTTTTTTTATCAGCACTCTACAGAAACATGGACTTGATCTCATACTAGACTTTCCTAGCAAGGCTGACACAACTGTCAATTGTGTGCTTACATATGGAATCAGCTTTGCATATTTTCATGTGTGCTGAACTAACAAGCTGCCTGGTAAAGCAAGGCTGGGTGAGAAACATTGCATCCTGGATTTCATTTAACTTCACTGTCTCTCCTTATGCTGTTATGTTGCTATTGCCATCAGCAATAACAAAGAGCCAATGCATCTAGAAATGAAATCTAAACAGGGATGGGTAAGGAGGACATCACTCCATCAAGGTACCCCCCCCATTTTAATATTTGCAGCTATATCAGGTGTTAAGGGCTACTTCCACACTGCAGAAATAAACCAGTTTGACACCACTTTAACTGAAATGGCTCAATGCTATGGAATTCGGAGAATTATAGTTTTGTGAGAGACTATGGAGATTATCGCACATCATTTTTTGCCCAATCTGGTCATGGGCTGGGAACAGACTTGAATGGGTGAGAATGGGTGTTATCACACAGGAAAATGCCACCAATGCTGCCGGAAGACTACAAGCTGTGCCCCAGCCAAGCTTTGGCTGCTGATTTTGAAAGACGGAAAGCTTCCTTCCTTCAAAATCAGCTGGCAAAGCATGGCTGGGGGATGGCTTGTAGTCTCCTGGTGGCATCGGTGGCATTTTCCTGCGTGATAACACCTGTTCTCACCCGTTCAAACCTGTTCCAAGCCCGTGCCTGGATCAGATGAAAAATGATGTACGATAATCTCCTTAGTCTTCACTGTTAGAGAGCTCTGTTGCCACAGCAAAGTACAATTCCCACAATTCCATAGCAATGAGCCCAGGGGCATCACTAGGAGATGTGTGGGCCACACTAGGTGACAGCCTAAGGTGGGGGATGACACCAACTGCTCCCCAAACATCTATATTTGGAAAGAAATGGGATGTGACATTCACCTGTGTCCCTTTAAAATGCTGAATAGATGGTGTGAGTAAGGTAAGGCTCAATGGGAGGAGAAAAGAGAGGTCACAAATGTTTAAAATATTTTAAATTAAAAAAATATTTTAAAAATATGTTTAAATCTTCTTTAAAAACATCACACTTTACCAAATTTTCACTTTAAACACATGAAACTATATATATGTAAGTGTGTTTATGCTGGGTATATGATATTGTAATTTAAAGGTATCATTTAAATTTTGCTAGTTGTTTATGTCACAACTATTACTGTTACAGTCAGTGATATACGGAAATAACAATTTATTAGTAACATTAATGCAAAAAACATTACTAATTATTTGGTATGGTGTGGTATGGGAAGGAGGTCAATCTTGGGGGGGTGACACCATGAGCTACTGCACCGGATGACACCAACCCTAGTGATGCCATTGATTGAGCCATGGCAGTTAAAGTGCTGTCAAATCAGTTTGTTTCTGCAGTGCAGATGGAGCCATAATCATTTCTTTAAAAGTATTGCTCCAAGAAAGCTATACTGACTTAACATGCCAAGATAACTGGATCTATCTAATGAATTCAATTAAATACTTATCAAATGCTTAAATATCTCCATGTAGTTAAAAACAAAGATAGCATGCAAATATAAAGGAAGTGTGAGATCACTTTTCTTTTTTTCTTTCCTTTTAAATACTAATCTTATCAGTGTGTCAAACCATGAGTTCAATCTGATGGCCTAAAATAGATGGGTGAGAGAACTGATCAAAGTTGCAGTAAGATAAGGGGGGGTATTTTAACCCTTTTCTCCCTTGCTGTGGTCTTACAGAAAATCTTCTCTGAAGCTGCTGTTTGCAGTGGGAGGAAATTCCTTATGAGGAAGCTTATCAAGCTCCTCTACATCCAACAGACTCTATTTACATTTTTAAAAGCACCATACAGATTAAAGGCAACATTTTATGCAATGTGGGATTTAATGTTATGTCTACTTTGGCCATTAACTCAAGACCTACTGAATAATTCATATTTTAGCTCTTGGCTTTAATTGGTTTTAATTTTGTGTATATGTAGAGGTGTTTTTTCTCTTTTTCTTTAACAACAGTACGAGAGAGAAAAACAAATTCTATTAGCAAAAATGGTCCATAACATCCCCTTTACTGTAAATGCTGGGAAGAATTACTTAAAACATGATGAGTAGATTGTTAATGGACTTCAGCAGCAGGGGTGTTTGCTAAACTTAATCAGCGCCGCTTCCACCAATGGTTACAAGAGAACCAATATGTTTTGAAGGAAATAGTTTAATCAGTAGAATATGTACAATGAAACCAGCATTTATCTATTCCATTTTTTCTAAAAAAGAAAAGAAAAGAAAAGAAAACCTCTGCTTTCTAAATAGTTTCAACCATAATGAGAATGAGTTAAGCACATGAAAATGTGCCCCATGTATGTGACATGGGAAATTACTGGTACTTCATAGATCCCTGCTTCACCTGGCTCATTTTCAGCATTTTCAGGGCAACTGTTGTGCCAGAGATCTTTCAATCAAAAAGAATAAGAAAAAAAATCACTTGCATAAAATGAACAAAAATTGGAGAAACAGATGAATAAAAATTGCTTTATCTACTACTTCCTATATTTTATCTTCCCTGGTACCTCCCGCTTAGCCTTTTCAGTGCTTGTATTCATTCCACAGTTAAAGATATATTTTTGGCTCTGAGGAAGCTATGCAGCACCTACTGGAACTCTGACTTCTTATATGCTAGGAGAGACACATTCTTTTCCATATGGAAATTGCAATAGAAATGGAATGGAAATAATCCTGACATTATGACGCTCCAGAAGTATACAAAAGCTTCAACATTTTTGGATCTTGGCCACATACAGATAATCCTGTCAGTTTTCCTTTCCTCACATTTGTTTTCTCTCACATTTGGTAAATTGTGGTGAGAAGAAAAATGAGATTTTCACCTCTCCATAAGAATGGGAAAACCTATCAGCTTTCCTTTCCCTCATATCTGAATTTTGTGAATGCTGAAAAATTCTGATTAAAAAATTGTATTCAAATAAAACATTGACATATTCTGAATGAAATATAAAGGAAGTCACAAAATCCCAATCCACCGAAGTCAATGCAGTTGAAGTGTTTGACAGTACACCTAAATTACATTGCATGCACTAGAATTTAGGCATACTTCATTATGTCTCCATTCACCCCCATTATTTGTATGGTTTTATTTTCCCATTTTCCTTCTTATTCTCCAGTTCTCCTTCAAATACTGTGTCTAACATTTAAATGGTATGAGACATGAATCTGGGAGATGGTAGTAGTGGGAAGGTCAATAACAAATATAAACATAAAGTAATTATGCAAACATGAGTTGTGTCAAATGTGACATGTGCATACTACTTCAAGTAAAGCTGGCCAATAACGCATAGCCATTTAATTAGTTTCAACATGCACATTGCCTACAGTGTGCAAAGGGATCTTGGAGCAACTTTGAGACTAACTGTGCAAAAGAGGTTATAGCATGAGCTTTTGTAGCATGGTCTACTTCCACAGATACATGGAGTGAACTGATGCCCAGGAAGGATCTTTATAGACTGTAGGAATATCATGGAGACCAGTTCACACCACAGATCGTAGGAAGTAGATCAGGTCTACCAAAGCTCACACTACAGCTTCTTTCACACAGTTAGTCTCAAAAGTACTGCACGATGCCTTTGCATACTTATACTGAAGACTCACATAGCTACATATGTCTCTGAATCCATTAACTGTAGTAGTGTATGCTGACACCTTAACCATTCATACATTTAATTTGTCCAAGTATGGCATGAAAATAAAGGAAGCAATAGCTGACTGCTGAGAGATTACAATGATATTGCTTGTCTTTCCCTAAAATATCAGGAAAACCTTCTTTGGATTTCACAATAACTTTAGACTTTGAAAGGCAGTTTAGTCTCATAGCAGGGCCTAGACACTAATTAAACAAGGGACTCTTCAGACAAGTCTCTCACTTTGTTTTTGTTAAATCCCCAAGATCTACATGTCAGAAACTGAAATTTCTTACAGACGATAGCAGTAGGGAGCCAATGAGCTCATCAGCTTTGTCTCACCACTGGCTGTGACTATCGTCTGTGTGAATTAAAATGGAGGCATTTAAAAGAAACTTGCTAGCTAAAGAGGCATAACCCAGGTCGTTCAAAGAGCAATTTGAAATCAGCGAATGGATGAAGGCGCTAAGATGTCAGGGAAACATTTGTAACCTAAATCTTCATTTTCCACTTGTTTGAACTACTCTCTGATTAGCCTTTCTTCTCCTCCATCTGTTTGATGGGCTATCTTCTTAATTTGCTATAGGCTCAACAGTTTCCTAAACTATTTGGCTACACGTTGTCAGTACCAAACGTAGGATAAGTTCGGGCATACAGAGCACTAAATCCAGTTTCTTTGGAATATAATGAAAAATGGCATGAATAGGGTTTAGTCAGCATTAGAATATAATCCAGTTATTAAGAGAATCTGAATACTGCAGTTGGAAAATGGACATTTACTATTGACTATACATATTGCTTAATCCTTGCCAATATGAAGAACCTGATAGCACTTTTCTTTTCTTTTCTTTTTTGCTGTTACTCGAGAGAGTTGTAGGCTTCAGACCCATTCATGGGGCTCTGAAAAATTGACATTATCATTATATATGGTAATTCCTATTAAATAAAATTATACCATATGTTCTCTGCCATAGGGCACAATTATCAGATTATACCTGTAAGCAACTGCCCTATGTATCTATGTATAGATTTCTTCTCAGTAAAGAATTTTGTGGTAATAGACTTGTACCCATTTAAGCTCTCATTGCATCTTTCTGTGCAGGAAGCACGGGAAAATTATTTTCTGTTCCACTTGAGCCATGCTAGAGTAACATGGCCTTCCTCAGCTCTGATGTTTCCCATATTCTTTGCTATTCTAAGTTCTGGCTTATTCCTTTACCTTGTTTCCTGATTTGTCCTTTAGTCCTGATTTGCTCTTTGGTCCTAACATTTATCTCTGCCATGTTTCTGAGGTAACTTCTTGCTGCTGACTATGCAACAGCCCTTACAGTTCCTTCCAGACAGAAGCGGAAACATTACTGATGCTGTACCAGGTAGCATCAGGCCACTCAAGCACAACTGTCAGCCAGACAATTCTTGTGCAAAGATACAATCCTTGAAGTCTAAATATGATGTAGCAGCAGCATTGTCTTTGTCAGCTGCTTTTTGAAGATCTCTGAACTCACTTCACTCTAATTCTCTTTGAGAAAGGTATAATGAAGTATGTAAGAAGCTGTGGGGTTTCATCATCAGGCAAGGAACCTAACTATAAGTTTATTTATAGGACTACTTTAGGGTTGCCATTATCCCCTTTTACATTGGACAGTTTTCAGTGTTTTATTTACTGCCTTCAAACACAGAAGAAAGTTTTCTGTCTGAACATTCCTTCATTTGAAGTCCAATAAGATTTAAAGTTAATGGACATAAGAGGGAAAATCAGGATCTTGTACTTGTGCACCCATTTGCAAAGGGATCTTGTAGCAACTTTGAGACAACGTGAAAGAAGTTGTAGCATAAGCTTTCATAGACCTGGTCTACTTCCTCAGTCCTCTATATGTGGTACCAAGAGAGTTTGAGCAATTAATAGAGTTCAGATAGAGTTAAGAAGAGAATGTGACATGTGTGTCCATCAGGGAAGAGGGTACCCTGGTTTTATAGGAAATCTCCAGCCTTTATTATTTCAACCTACAACTGTATCTACAATTCTAAGTAAGTTGCAGAGAAAGTGGCATTTGCATGCTAGAGTAAATTCATACACACATGAGGTTCATCTTTCTTAGTTTAATTTTCCATGTGGAATGCTAGATGTCAAGGAATTTGTAAGATGGGCTTTGCAGGAGCCTCTCTTTGAATAAAGTGTTTTCTGTTTGTGCTCAAGGACACAATCTTCTGTGGCCAATTTTCAAAGGGAATTGCTTATCTAATATACTTTCTTTAAAACGATGTGGGGAGGAAAGGAAGCAAAAAGAGAGGCAGAATCTCAGGGATTTGATTTGGGAAAGATGTGTGAGAGAGAAATGGTGGCACTACACTGGAATGGTGTACGTGTGTGAGACATACAATACTGCAGCTCCAAAAAACAAACAAACAAAAAAGAACAAGAAAATGGTTTCAGAAGAAAACCTTCAACATATGGCTCAATAAAAATAAAGGAAGATGTTTCTGAACAAGTACAGAGTATATTTACTTTGCTTCCACAGTATATTAAATCAGATCACTTCTCTCTGCGATTGTGCAAACTACAGGCCATCTACCATGATGGATAAGAATACCACCACCACCACCATTTACTTATTCATGTGTACATTGCCTTATACAGTACTAGAGGAGATGTCCCTGCTGCAAGATCATGCAGTCTAAAACTGATGAAACAGAAACAACATGGAACATGGTGATAAGTAGAAACAATTGTGCAATAGTTTCAGTTAATTAGAAAACTCACTTACATGCAGAGATACATTAGGGCATGTAAGGAAGGGAAACTTTGATCCGGTATATATCATTCAATTTGCAGTATTTTTGCATCCAAATTGTAGAAGACTTTGGGCAAGACCCCACCCTCAGACCCCACCTTTCGAGGCTGTCCTGAAGGGGCTTACTGCAATCTGTGATAACTGGTCAAAGAATGGAGAAGATTAACTTCCTGGACTAGCATCTTCTCCACATGGGGGAATGAAGCAATCTTCTGTCTCAGCTGGCATTTGCAAAAGGAGCTGAAAGCATTTTGGCTTTTCCACCCCTTCTCCACATGGGAATGAAAAAGGAGGAACAGAACTGGGTTTCCGGCTGAAGTACAGATGGAAAAGCTTAGCTTGAAGTGTCGGCCAGGAGCCTGATGAAATCAGTGTGGCTAGTGATACCCTGGTCAGTGAAATAGTGACTCTTCTCTGGGTTTTAGTCTTAATTTTAAAAGAGCTAAACAAGATTCTGAATCTGTTTGGGGGATAGCTTTCAGCACCTTGGTTAATTCTTTAGTGTGCAAGTTCAAACCGAGAGTAGATTCACCATTACACTGAAATGGAGGCCTGATGGAATCCATCCTGCAGGGTCTTCCAACTAAATATAGCTCCCCAACCTTGCAGTTAGACATAGGAACTAGCAAAATATAGGCCAGTAGGTCCGCGGGGGAGCCGGAGCCTTCACACGGCCCGACTCCCGCGCGGACCGAAAAAGAAGCTCCAAAATGGAGCTTCTTTTTCCGTCGCATTTGCGACGTAGCGAGGCGCCAGGGGCGCGCTCGCTACGTCACAAGCGGCGCGACGCGTACGGACGCTCAGCGTCCGATACGCAAAGATGACGCCGGCCATGTAGAAGGGCCGGTGTCATCTTGTACGGACAGAGTCCGTACTAGGCCCAGGGGCGTCTATAAGAGATGCCCCTTTTTTAAAATGGGACGTCCGGAGGACGTTTCAAATGGCGGTGCAGAAAGCACCATAGTGAATCTAGATGAGATCCAATACCTTGGGGAAAACATGTCATTGTTATGATCTAATGAACAACTAAGCCCCTTATATTAAAAAGAAAATCACCACCACTAATTTGCAAACCCTGATATTTGTCTCAAGTATGAGCCTTTCACTGAAATAGCCCTAAAGAACTTGTATTTGAGTGGAATTTTTAAAAGACAATAATTATATGTTCCTCTGCAAGCTGATGTAGTTTCACATTCCCATGATTTTTCACTGCAACTCAAACATGTAATCAAAACAGAGTGTTTTGCTGGCTCCACGCTGGGCTGTTCTCCACATGTAGCATTTTTTAATCACTACTCTGATCACTTTTTTTTGCCTGCAATGCAATAAATTATAGTGAAACAGAGTTAGCAGCCTCTTTTAGCAATTGTTTCTGATAAATTCTGGGTTATGTCAGCACGAGCCAGTTCTTTAAGATATAGTGTGATTATTTGAGTTTATGTTCTGTATACCCCCGCCCCACTGCCTTTGCTCACCTGGGCTTATCTGTGGTCTTCACCAAAGAGAAGGTACAATGATCCAGGGCACCAATCCCAATCTCATTAATAGCTCTCACACTCACATTATGGGGAGTGGGGGCACACACTGCTGATTTGCACCGAATGAACATATATTACTTCATGGAATTCTCTGTTTGGGAAAGTTTTCTCTTTGCCTTCCATGGTTTAGTTAGGATATCTCTTTTCTAGCTGGTCTTTGGCTGGACTGATCCCATTTAAGAGTTCTTTTTGGAATTTCTAGTAATCTTGTGGGGAGTTTTCCCTTTGTTTTAATTTTTTACATTTTCACTGTTGTTATATGAAGATGTTTTGAAGCATTACTGTTTATAAAAATAGTAATAATGTGTACTGTTGTGCCATGCACACAGCTATTATAATGGCACTGTGACCTCATGGCTCTATTCATTTGTATACCCCAATAATAGGTATTTGTGTACACTTGTCTCTAGTTTATGCTCACTGTTAGACATATAGCATTGGAAAGGTTCCAAACATATGAAAAGGAGATTAGCTAATGATGAGCCAAGATTGATACTGAATAAAAAACCAGAATTTTAAATTTGCACACGCATACACATACACATGCAAACACACACACGCATGACTGATACAAAATGGAAAACTTGATTAAATAAAACTAAGTCAGTCTGAGGGCTCGAACAGAGAGGCCAAAATAAAGCTGCTTCGGGTCACTTTGGAGGTAGGTTGTTTGAATGATGCATGCATCCTAAGAGGCCGGAAGCCATACCAGAGCCACACTCCAGTCCTAAGGATTGGAGCGCAACTTTGGTGCAGCTTCTGGACACTTAAGATGCATGTGCCATTTAAATATACACCTAGTTGTATATCTAGAAAATAATTAGTACAAAGATGGAGTTTAAAAGATTTTACAGTTGTCAGAGAAGAGAATGGGGAAGAAATTAGGGATTTCATAAGACAAACAGAGCAGGGAAAATGAAAATATAGCAAGTTGGAGTTCAGCAGTGCAAAGGGATACCATAAAGAGATGATGGGGGAAAAATGGAAAGTGAGAGAAAACTTACAGCACTCAAAGAAAGAGGTATATAAAGAGAAGGGCTGGAATGCTATAAATTTTACATAGGGATTTAAAAATTCATTTATTTCATCCTCATATGATAATCTAGAAATTTTAAAATAGAAACTCTCCTCAGTGCACATCTCTGTGACACAATGGATGTTTTATGCTGATGTTGAAGAAAATTTGCACATGTTCATGAGTGCATTTGTTTGTGTGTGTGTCTAATTTTTGTAAAATGTACTGTACTGGGAAATATTATAACAACTGTCTTATTCTTATTTGTGTATTTGTGATCAGTCCATGTGTGCTTGCCATATGCTTCTGTTTAGCTTCACAAAGGGAAATTTTACTTGGAGACAGAATTAAAATCCCAAATTAGACCACTTTGTATGGGAGGAACATATTTTTAAACCTTTAAACAGAGGGCACATATTTTGTAAACTTTGGCCCCAAACAGACAGGCCAAAATAAAGCTGTTTCGGGTCACTTTGGAGGTATGCTGTTTAAATGTCACATGCATCTTAAGAGGCCTGAAGCTGCACCAAAGCTGCACTCCAGTCCTTAGAGCAGATGGGCCCATGTATCAGGCCCAGCCTGAATGAGGACTCAGGGGAAGACCCTGAGCCTGAGCCTGGCTCTAGTTCTGCCCTGAGAGCTCCAGTACAGGCTCTGGCTCCAGAAGACAACCAGAAGCCAAACTTCCAGGCAGCAGAGCCTTCTAGTATTGTGGGCATGGAGGAAGGAGATGAGGAGAACCACATACCTCCCTTCAGCGAGAGAAGATCCAAAAGGGCAGGCCTCTGGCAGTCACAGAGACTTTATGCAAAACACCAACTAATCAAAGACCATCTGCACTCAGCTGATGATAAAAGCTTGGGAAGGACACCAGATCCTTTGTCAGAAACTATCTGAGTGAATAGTTCCCTGGTGAAAGCACCTTGTTTCTTGACTCTCGGTTTTGACTACTCAGCTTGGACTTTAGATAGACCACCCTGCTTTTCTGGAACCCTTGACCTTCTTGGACAGCTTTAGATAGATTACCCTGCTTTTCTGGAACCCTTGACCTTCTTGGACCGCTTGACTATGCTCTTAGTTTGACCCTTTGGCTTCCACTGACTACTGACCTTGTTTCTGGACGCTGTCTTTTGCCTGTAAGTCTCCCTTTGAAGACTTACCTTACGCCACAAACTCTGTGTGGTGTTCTTGTGTTTGTTTGGACTTTGTTATCAGCTGCTGGCTGCTTTCCTAGACACCATGTGCCCCTATTTGCCTCCTCCATCATCACATATAGTGAGAAGGCCCCTGTTGTGGCCTGTGATGTCAGATGGGTGGTGTCTCGCCAAGTGGGTACAGCCAGGCACCCAATTTCTGCCCTTACAAGGGTCTTCTTATGAGATGTGACAATGGAGGAGACAAGTAGGGACATGCAGCAATAGTGAGTCCATAGCACCCCAAAGGATGAGCATGTCGACATACCAGCCTGGGACTGACCCACGTCAGGACCTAGGATAGGATAGCTTGGCTCATGCTATCCTGGCCATCTGTTTAGGGCCATGGATATTTCAAGATCAAGGCATACCTCAAAAACAGAAAGAAAGGTCGGCGTCTGAGTATCAGTAGGGTGAGGCAGAAACATTTTATATAATGACTTTGTTTATGCTTATAATGCTTAGGGGAAGGCAGGAAATATAAATTATTATTAGTCGTAGTAATAGTAGTAGTAGTAGTAGAACTGCAGAGCACATTCTTTGCATCCAGGAGGTCCTAGGTTCAGTAGCTGATATATCTAGTTAGAGTTAGAAAATCTACTGCCTGAAAAACTTCAGCACCCATGCCAGTCACTGTACGTGTGAAGGAGCCAAATGGGCCAGCTGTCCTATTCTGTATTAAGTGTCTTTTTAGTTCCATATTATAGAAAACAGGTTCTGATGAATTAAATATCAGGACTCCTGAATCCCTCCCACTCCATAAAGCACTATGTCCTCATTTTAATTGATTCATGCCATAGAATGCTGAGGTCTGCATTTTAGGAAGGAAGATTTAGACTTCTCTTTCAGAAAGCTCTAGGGCCTCACCAAACTACCATGCCCATGTATCCACAAGATGCAGCCATACCCAGTTATATATTTAAGTCTTTTACCCCAAGTCTCAAGTCAAGTCTCAAGTTCTTGCAAGATATTTTCAAGTCTCAAGTTGCATCTCAAGTCTTACACAGTATTATGAAGACGTAGGAATCCAAGATAGTAGCATTTCTTTTGTTGTTGTTGTTGTTGTTGTTGTTGTTGTTGTGTGTATTCAAGAATTTCTGATATATAGCAACCCTAAGGTGACACTATCACAGTGTCTTTTCCTAACCACTTTCCCCTTCTTCCTTCTACCAATCCTTCCAAATTCCAAGTTGAGTCAATGCAGTGCCTTAAGTCCGACTTGAGTCCGAGTCAAACAACTCAACCCTACATCACTGGCCATAGCAGATGAAGTGGAGTCATTGTGATATAACTGTATAGTGTGAAAGCCATATCGTCATACTGAATGCCTGAGTGATTAAACAACTTACAGTTTTATAGTATTGCCAGACTTCAGCAGAATGAATGCTCATCTTGAGGTATTTAATCTTTGCCAATTCCTCTGCAAAATGTTCTGATCCATGCCTCTTGGCCAAGAAATTAGCTATCTGGCAGACTTTAAACTCCTGTACGTTGCAATGCCATTCTTGGCATTACAAACATATCAAAATATGGATTTAATGTTCCAATACAAATTTAAACCCATATTTAAGTCAAACAAATATTGACGCATGCACGTGCGCGCACACACACACACATTAAGTATCTGAATATTTGTTTGACTTAAACATGTGGTTATATGTGCACTGGAACATTAAATCCATATCTTGATATGTTTGTAATGCCAAGAATGGTACTGCAACATACATGAGTTTACAGTCTGTCAGACAGCTATCTTCTAATTTAATTTCAGATTAATGTGAGAAATATGGAAGCATGGATAAAACATAAGAACATAACACAGACTGGGAAAAGACATCCACCCATCCTCACTTTAAGAACTTTCCTACACTGTTCCTAATGTCAGACTATCTTAATTGCACATTTTCTGTTCTGCCTTATTTGCTTGAAGTGGTAAGGTTAATCAGCTTAAGATAAAACTCAGTAATTGTTTTAAAAGTGACTAGAACTATTCCAGTAAGACCTCAGAGGAGCTATACCATATCCAGGCTGGTGCTGCAGGAGGCAATTTGACATTTGAAGCAAATCTGCCCCCACAGAAACACAATGAGGTCTAAATGCAATTGTCCCAACTGGAGTATCTTCACTGAATCAATGGGATCGGGGGGGGGGGGGGCTTGTTTCATGTAGTTCTAGCTATCAGTAAGACTCAAACAGGAGTTATATAACAAAAACTTACAGTCTGTAGACTCCTAATGATGTCTTACTTTCCATCTCAGTCTTCAACAGGTATGTGTGCTGTGTCACTTCGTCATAGCTGTTCCATTTGCTCTGTGTTTTAGGAAGGTGTATTCTTGTAATCCAGGATAGCTAGGTAGGTATCAGTCTCTTTGGCTAAAGAGGCATCAGTTGTCTTTGGCTAAAATTCTCTTTAGCTATTTTGACAGCTAATTTAACCATCTCATTACTTTGGAGGTAAGTGGGGGAATGCATGATGATCAAATTCGCACTGATTCTGGAATGTTCTGAATTGTTCTGACACAAATTGTGGTCTATTATCAGAGAATACAGTGTCTTCTATTACTTACTAGGCAAAATGTTCCTTTAGCTTCCTGATTACTATCTCTGATTTAATGTCTGGCAGTGGATCCATTTCCCAAAAGTTCACATAGTTGTCAGCTCTTATGAAACAGTCTTTCTCTTCCCATGTGAACCAATCAACTCCCACTGTTTCCTAGGGTTGGCTTGGCATCACATGTGGCTGTAAAGTCTGCTTTTACTGTCTTTCTCTATATGAGTTACAGAGCTCACATTTTTTCATGTATGCTTTCAATTGGGCATTCATGGTGTTAACTGCTGTCAAGTCAACCTTGAATTATGGTGACCCTATGAATGAGAGACCTCCAAGTCTTGCAGAACCAGGACTATGCCTTCCTTGTTTGCTTGAGTCTATCCATCTGGAATATGGACTTCCTTTTTTCCTACTTCCTTCCATCTTACTTTTCTAGTGAGTCATGTCTTCTCATGATATGTCCAATGTACCACAGACTCAGTTTAACTATCTTTACTTTCTCCTTTACATTTGATATGCTTAAAATCATAGAGTTGGAAGAGACCACAAAGGCCATCCAGTCCAACCCCCTGCCATGTAGGAACTCTCAATCAAAGCACCCCCAACAGATGGCCATCCAGCCTCTGTTTAAAGACCTCCAAAGAAGGGGACTCCACCACACTCTGAGGGAGTGTGTTCCACTGTCGAGCAGCTCTTACAGTCAAGAAGTTCCTCCTAATGTTGTGGTGGAATCCCTTTTCCTGTAGCTTGTATTCATTGGTCTATGTTCTAGTCTCTGGAGCAGTTGAAAACAAGCTTGCTCCATCCTCAGTGTGACACCCCTTCAAATACAAAAGCTGCATATAGTGTGCCTGCATATGGCATGGGTGCACAGTATATATTAATATGGCGTGTATATAAAGTTCACTGATTCAATGGAATGGGTTGGTTCTAACAATGGAATTGTGTCTGTTTACGTATTTATTTCCACTTTTCTGCCAATATAGTCTCAACGAAAACAAAGTGCAAATGTTTTTAAAGAGTTTAAAACAAGTAAATAGGCTGTGCTATTACAAACAACACTAACTAGGGTTTTAAAACATGTAACAAGGAGAATACCAATATAGCACCTCTCCCTT
The DNA here is from genome assembly GCF_019175285.1 of Sceloporus undulatus. Classification (NCBI taxonomy): domain Eukaryota; kingdom Metazoa; phylum Chordata; class Lepidosauria; order Squamata; family Phrynosomatidae; genus Sceloporus; species Sceloporus undulatus. Next base: position 78,237,522 of record NC_056526.1, on the reverse strand, counting down.
AAAAAACAGAAATAAACAAACAGAAACTTTGCATACTGTTCCAAGTTGTCAAAGACAGTCCTTATTAATCTCCTCCACCCCATTTGTATAGGTTCTCCCCCCCCCATGTCTAGTTTCTCTCTTTTCCTCCCATTCCCCCCACCTTTTGTTCTGGCTTACTTCAGTTGTTGCAAACTGAGTTCAAAGTGCAAATGGAGTTTGCACTCAGTTAATGCAAACCTCCCTTGAAGAAATCTTGCCAAGAAAACCCCAGGATAGGCTTGCCATAAGTTGGGAATGACTTGTAGGCACACAATGACAAACTCAGCAGAAGCGGAGGAGGCAGATTTTACCCTTCATGACAGGCTTTGGGAAAAGCAAAATTTTCAGCCTCTCTTAGCTTGTGTGTTCTTCCTCATTAATAACTTTTTCCATCTTAACCATACTCTAATGTTGCTTGCCTACACATGTCCTGGTTTTAATCTGGGAGGAGTTGGAGAGTATGTCCTCTGCAACAAGAGGTAAATAGCCCAAACACTCTCAAAATAAAAATGTCCTGCCCTGACCATAGAAAGAGAACATAAAAGGAGATAGCCTAGTCCTCCCTTGAGGTTTTAAAACTCAGGTTGTCTCATACAGGGCAATTCGGGCTTTGAAATGGTCTCAAGCCATTGAAGCCTGGAATTTTTCAGCTGCTCTGTGACAAATACAGATAGCAATAGCAGTAGCAATAGCAGCTTCATTTATATACCATTTCATACTGCCTAAGCAGTCACTAAGCAGTTTACAACTGTAAGCTAATTGCCCCCAACAAGCTGGATACTCATTTTAGTGACCTCAGAAGGATGCAAGCCTGAGTTGAGCCTGAGCTCCTGGCTGGTATCGAACTTGCAACCTTATGGGTTTTGAGTGAGTGGCTGCAATATAGGTATTTAACAACTGCACCTCCAGGGTTCCTACAGATGGAACTTTGTTCTTTTCTTAAATAAATAAAAAACTATTTTGCTGCCATTTCTAATTGCAAAATTAAATATGCCTAGAAATCCAAAGAGTTTGAAGCATAAAGCTTCAAGAGAGGATTTTAATAGGATCCCTGTGGAAAGAAAAACAAACAGGTGTCCTAAGCTGATATGAAACAATGACAGTACTGGACATTTTTAACAGGCAGCTGGCAGTGTATTCCAGTCAGGATAATAACAGAATGCGAAGTCTTCCAGTGAAGATAATTCAAGTCTCAACCAGTGTGAATTATTTGCAATGAAATCCAAAGACTTGCACTCGGTCCCTACTGGGGCAACACAGCATTGTGCTGCTGGAGCCATATTGGTAAACCTTGGCACATTGCCTTTTTCTTTGTGTTGTATTTGGTGGTTTTTTTTAAAAGGAAAAGTTTGAAAAAGTAAAATTATCTCAAAGCAGTTGGGGGATTATATGAGGATAACTGATTTAAAGAATCAAGATTTGTTTGAGAACAGAGCTATCTCTTAAAAAACAGGGAGCCCATTTAAATTGCCATCGAATCTATCAAGATAGTTGAGGTTGAAAAAAGCAAAGAAGCAAAGAAACACAAGAAAATAACAGAACAGCAGATCTATGGACGTAATTATACAGCTGCCTCATGTTTACCCTACATGTCAAAAAATGACTCATATCATTAAACTACCAACACTAGGGCACAGTTGCTGACATATCAGTAGTAGGATTACATGGTCAAGAGATCAAACTGTGAGACTTCAGGTTTCTTGTTTCAGTTAAGTATGCTGACCAACGAAGTATTCTTGAGTTCTGCTTATGTTTCTGTATCCTTAGGTCCTGGCTCCTGGTTGCTATTTAATCTTGAGCAGTGTTTGGAATAATTACTTTTTTTGGACTGCAATTCCCAAATTTCTGGTTTGGGTGGGTGGGGGGATTCTGGACGTTGCTTCCCAAGTACTAGTGTTTACATTCATTTCATTCCTTGATTGTCACTTATTGTCTGTCTTGGCTGTTAACTAGTGGCCAGCTTCAAATGTGTCTTTCAGTTCTGAATTTCTCTTTGGTACCTACTTCTGACTTTGGTTGGATCTGCACTGCAGAAATTATGCAGTTTGACACCACTTTAAATGTCATGGCCCAATGCTATGAAATTCTGGGATTTGTACTTTTGTAAGATATTAATATTCTCTGTTTGTTGTGTTGGTGCTACAGCAGACTACAATTCTCAGGATTCCATAGGATTAAGTCATGACACTTGAGTGTCAAACTGCATTATTTCTGCAGAGCAGATGAAGCTTTTTTATCATTCCTGGATCACATTAGGACTGTTGCCAATGAGTCAGCCATAATATCTGTCCCATTTCATGACACTTCTTCAAATTTTCTCAGTTAAATCTCTTCTCAAATTTTGGAGAACCAAATTACCTAGTTTTATTTCTAAGTAGAAGCAGTACATCAGTAAGACAGTATTGATCCATTGGGTATTTTTGGTGGTGGGGGGGCATATATAAGGGAGGGCTTTAGGGCTGTCATGTGAAGAGGTGCAACAGACTCTCCTCTAATGTGCAAACAGCATCTGACTGTCTAATTCACTACCTGTTTGCATAGGACTTGAGCAACGTAAGATGAGCCAATTGGCAAAGTCATTTAGCTTCTGAAGATGGTGCCTTAGAGTACATATAGCTTCACAACATCATTTGTGTTCCATAGATAGGACACACTCCCTTGGAGGGTAGTTATCTCCCTCCCTGTAGGTTTTTAAACAGAGGCTGGATGGTCATCTGTCGGTGATGCTTTGATTGAGACTTCCTGCATGGCAAGGGGTTGGACTGGATGGCCCTTGTGGTCTCTTCCAACTCTGATTCTGTGATTCTATATATCTGAAGGACAACCATCCTAGAATCATAGAATCATAGAGATTGAAGAAACCTCAAGGGCTATTAAGTCCAATCCCCTGCCATGTGGGAATACACAACCAAAGCACTCCCAACAGATGGCCATCTAGCTTCTGTGTAAAAACTTCCAAAGAAGGAGACTCCACCACACTCAGAGTATTTTTGTTTCTCTAGCCTACTCTGGAACAATTAAAAAGACCCTTCCCCTGTGCCTTCTTCATTGCTAACATATTAATTGAAAACAATATATTATTCAGGAGTCACTATTGTTCTGGAGGGGAGGCAGCTCAGGGGGAAAAACTGAACTTTGTATAAACTACAGCAGTAATCTTTATGTAGGGATGGAGTGGGATAGAACAGAGTGAGTGTGACTGGTTGCCTGAGAGAGAGGGAAGGAAAAGTTGCAGAAGAAGGCAATGAGGTATTGGTGGGCAACTGGAAAAGGTAAGGGGAAAGTGGCAGGTGCCTTTGGAAACAAGGGTGATGCATTGTTATATCAGTAAGCACATCACTTGTGCATATTGTTGCTATACTAGGCAGCCTTCATATGTCTTATACGTAAAAATGGTTTGATCTGTTATTAGTAAAAAAAGAGGAAGGTGAAAGCAGGAGTGTATGTGAGCCTATTATCACTGCTTTAATTTTCTTCAATATGTTTGTGTGTTTTCTCTCTCACACTACTTTACTCTGCGAATGAACCCCCTGAGATTGTGCAGAATTGATAAATAATGAGATGTAAGATGTGTATAGGCAATGACATTGCCATATAGTGAGCCACCTTGGGTCACTTTTTGGGGAAGTTGGTATAAAAATTAATTAAATAAATAAAATCACCCATTCTTTGCCAGGACTACCTTCCTGATCTTTATAAACCAAACTCAGCAGGCAAGTGTGAAAGTAAGGCATCATGGGGGAGGTCTGAGGAAGGGTGCTCCAAAATCATGGCATAAGAGTCACTGAATATTTCAACCTGGGACTTCCTTATTCACAACATTTTTTAACAGAGGAAAAGCCGGGTTTATATCTGGATCATAAGGATATACAAAGTCTAACACAGAGGGATCCTTCAAAGGAACCACGTATGTTTGTCAAGAACACCAAACTTTCTTGCTACATGAGGAGGGTATGACATGCTATCTTCCAACTGCTGTGCCAGTAGACACCCCCTATCCCCATGTAAGTGGGAAAAGACTGTGGCTGCAACTGGCTTCCTGTTCCCAGCCACCTGGTCACCACCCAAGCAACCGTACCTCCAAGAGGAAGAGGATAGTGACAGTGAAGAAAGTGCAGTAACACCCATACCAATGGAATATTTTTGTACATGAGTTATGTCTCTACACCAGAGTGACTTAAGTGTTGATTATGAGCAGCACTTCTTTGAAAGTCTCTTTTGTGATTTTCAGACTCCTCTGAAGCACCTCTCAAATATTCTGTTTGGGGAAAACAATAATTTTACATTCTTTGATATTTCCAGCAGCAGAGCGTTTGTTTGGAGCAAGTAGAGTTCTCCCCAAACAGTGTGTGTGTGTGTCTGTGTGTGTCAGGAGGGTTTGACAGGAACTCTACTCACTCAAAATAAACTCTCTGCAACTAGAAATATCCTGGAGTGCAAAACATTCCCCCACCCCATCAGAATATTTGGGAGGGCATATATATGCCACTTTCAGTTTTGACTGGTAATCATTTGGGTGCAGTCAGAAGAAATTCCAAAATTGCTCCCTTCTCCAAAGCATTCTAAACAATATGTAGAACAAGATAGAAGACTCAAAAGGTAGAATTCTGGACTATACTATTTAATACTACAGGTATAGCTGGTCTTATTTTTCAATGCTTCCCATGTAAAAAGTGCCTGCATGTGATAAAAGAGCAGATCAATGAGCAGGTCACAAAAAACAGTTCTCCATAATGTACCACGGCTTTTGTTTTTGCTTTAACCTAAGGGATCATTCATATTAACCAAGTAGAAATAGTAGTAAGATGCAGAATTTCACATTAAACTCTGAGTAATGTACAGAATGACTGTGCCATTTGCTACAGTCTGTAGGTTTCAAACATTTGGGTGTATTTTTTTCCACTACTTTTCAAAATATTTGTTTGGAAAGCAGACATACACAGCTCAAATTAATAGCTAGATGAAGCAGGGAACTGGGTTATGTTCTGCAGCACTATTCTCTACAGACTTGTTGTATACTTACGAATCTGGCTGGGAGTTAATAGAGCTAAGAGCAGTATTAATTCCCTGTAGATCTTTTCTTCAGTTGCTGTTGCACAGCCACATAAAACTCTGGCCATTAGCAACAGGGCTTTACAATGTGGAACAAAGAGGCTCTCTTTTCTCAGGTCCCTCATCACAACTGTGAAACCATGCATTAGCACAACCCAATGTCAGGCTGCTTTTAGAACAAGCTCTGAGGCATCAACCAACCCCCTATTGGGATAAAACTTCTCCATCATAAGGCGGGGAAAGTTCTAAGAAAACAAACATATTTTAAGGGCAATGAACTTTAGCAAACAGAAAAGAGCAATGCACTGAATATTTAAGCAATTGGTGTGACTGAATGAGAATTCTTATATAGTTCTTTCTCTGAAACAGAGCCAAGGCCTGGATGGCTTGGTATCTTCTTATGAAATATCAATTTCTTTGAAAAACAATGGGCTATAAATATAACAAATAAACAGAAGTCTCTGAAGCATCACCCATCTTCTGCCCATACCTGTCCAAAATCCACTACCACAGTTTTTAATTCATAAAAAGGACAAATAGACACAGATACAAACATGCCCTCTAACTGTCCCAATTTGGCAAAAGAAAGTCCCAGTTAATCCTCTGTTATCCCGTTTTTTCAGCTGCATTTCAATGAGAATAAGAATAAAGCCTAAGAGCTAGCTCTCCCATGTATGTTCACCAGCTCATATTTTCATGCATATCAACTGACTGTCATAATAAATAACCTACACATATATATCACATTCTCCTTATCTGTCCCCATTTAGCAGGGAAAGTCTGAATTAATCCTCTGTTGTCCCACTTTTCAGCTGTTTTTAAAATGTTCCAGGTTCTCTTTTCTCCTTGTACTTTTCCCCTTTTGTCTTTAGCTTACTTCAGTTGCTGCAAACTGAGTTCAAAGTGCAAAGGTAGTTTGCACATGGTTAACTCAGCAGAGGAAAGAAAGAAAGGGATGAAGAGTTGACCTTCAAAGTAGGTTCAGGCAAAAGTAAACTACTGCAGCCTATCCTAGCCTGTGTGTTTTTCCTTATTAATAACTTGCCATCTTCATCACATTCTGATGTTGCCAGCCCAGAGATACCCCACTTTTGACTTGCAAAATGTTGGAGGGTATGGACCAAGAGGTTACAATTCAAGATTTGATTCCCAAGTCTTAATGTCTTCATATTCATTTTCTTTGTGGGTGGTTGCACTGCTTATATTGCCTTTTTTAATTGCAGAGGACCCTGAATGGAGTGTGGTTTTGTACAAAGTTTGAATCTAACCAGTTACTAATAATGCAATTATCTGTAATGAGTGAACATCTCCCCCCTTTTCATTGTTATGATGTTGTAATGAAGTCTCATTTCAAAAGCAAATTAATGACTGAGAGAGACGTTCCTAAACTGGTGCATGGAGTAACTGTGTTAGTTATCTTTAAAAGATGGTTAAACCATTTTACAGGATAAACTGTAAGGAGTAAGGAGAACTCCCTCTAAAGCATGTTGAACATTGAAAAATTTCTGCTGAAATATTTTCATAAATAAAGTCTTTTTTTCAATGCGAAGTCGAAGGCTTTCAGGTTGGCATCCATAGTTTTGGTGGGTTTTTCGGGCTATGTGGCCATGTTCTAGAAGAGTTTCTTCATGACATTTCGCCAGCATCTCTGGCTGGCATCTTCAGAGAATGCTTGCTTGGAAAGGAGTTAGGTATGTATATACTGTGTAAACTGGGAAGACAGGAGTGATTTGCAGTGGATTGTTCTGTTGCTAATGGCAGGCCTCAGGGTGGGGGCTATGCAAAGGAGGATTAGTGTCTGCTTGACTGGTGTTCATTGTCTGCTGGGAAACCCCTAACCCTGGGAGATTTCTCATCTTGCTATTTTTCAGGACTAGTAGCCAAACCTTGTTTACTTTAATGGTTTCCTCTTTCCTGTTGAAATTGTCCAGCTGTTTGTGGATTTCAATAACTTCCCTGTGCATCCTGACATGGTAATGGTTGGCATGGTCCAGAATTTCAGTGTTTTCAAACACTGCCCAGGATGGTTTGTAACATGTTCTGCTACTGCTGATTTTTCTGGCTGACCCAGTCTGCAGTGTCTCTTGTGTTACTTGATTTGAACAAATGCAAATGAGAAATCTCCCAGGGTCAGGGGTTTCCCAGCAGACAATGAGCATTAATGAGCACACTCCCCCTAAAGGACGAAGTTCACAGTTTGGGAGTACTTCTGGATCCGTCTCTCCAGCTGACATCTCAAGTGGATGTGATGGCCAGAAGTGCTTGGTACCAACTTCAGTTGATATGCCAACTGTGCCCTTACCTGGAGAAAAAGGACCTGGAAGCAGTAGTACTTGCACTGGTAATCTCTTGTCTTGATTTCTGTAATGCACTCTACATGGGGCTACCCTTGTACCAAGGTCGGAAGCTTCAACTGGTCCAAAATGCGGCTGCCAGGTTGGTCACTGGTTCATCCAGGTTTGACCACATACCACCTATCTTAAAATCTCTTCACTGGCTCCCAGTCAGCTTCTGGGTGCAATACAAGGTGTTGGTTATCACCTTTAAAGCCCTACATGACTTGCGGGAACGCCTCTCCCTACACAATCCACCCCGCGCTCTTAGAATAACAGGGAAGAACGTATTAGAGCATGTTCCAACTAAGCTCATATAGACTTCTCAAAGAGCTTTTACAGCAGCTGCTCCAAAACTATGGGATGACCTCCCAGAAGAGATCCTTCTTATTACCTCATTAGACTCTTTCAAGAGGGCACTTAAGACGGATCTCTTCTAGTGAGCTTATCCACCCGACCTGTTGTATATCATCATTATGTCACTGGACAAACTGTTGCATTACCACTCGATGGACCTAGTTCTGTATTAACTGTACTATTTTATTGATGTATTTAAATTATTTTAAATGTATTTTATTCTGATGTATTTTTTAACTGGCTGTAATCCCATCTCGATCCATTCAGGAGAGGCGGGAAAATATAATTAAACCATTATTATTATTATTATTATTATTATTATTATTATTATTGAAGCAGACATTAATCCTCTTTTGCAGACTCTCCCACCCTGAGGCCTGCCATTAGCAATAGAACAATCCACATGCAAATTACTCCTGCTTTCCCAGGGTCACACAATACACACACACAAAACCCCTTTCCAGGCAAGCATTCTCTGAAGATGCCAGCCACAGATGCTGGTGAAAACCTTCGACTTCACATTGAAAAAAGACTTATTTTTCAATGTTCAACATGCTTTAAAGGGAGTTCTCATTACTCCTTACAGTTTATCTGTGAAGATGAAAGAGATCACCAATGAAGATGTCACAGTTAAGAAAAAATACTTATCAAAACATTGCTCTTATATTTTGTGGTCAAGGACTAGTTTTTTTAAAAAAAGAAACATGGCTTCTGCTTCATATCTAAAATCCTTTACTTATTATGAATATATTCTACTTTCCCTTAAATGTCTGAAAACATTTCTCAGTTTAATACAAATATCAAAACTGAGTTGAAAGCAAAACAGGGCAGAAGAGGAAAATAGGCTTAAGATATATTTAATTAATATTAATAATTAAAAACTTTTCATTGTCTTTTGCTCTAAAAGGTATAAAACTTAACATTACCATGTTTCTCTCTGAGGGAGACAAAGGCAGTAATAATTAATCATTTTCACTTAGAATTAATGGCTGCTTGTCTTGCTGCAATGCAATATTATGCATATTTTTCATTAGAATATAGATAAGATACCCATAGAATTTTGTCTTTAATAAAAATGTTATCTATCATCACCTCACATTACCAGAAAAGCATTACAGCATGTGCAGCGTTTTATTACTTTTTTGTAATAAACTTCAAACTTCTAAAAGAAATCAAATATAATTCAAAGCCCAGTCAAATTGTGTATTTTTTCCCTTTTCTTTTACGCTTACCATTTCATTAAGGGTCAGATTAAATCTATATATGTATATTTGAAAGTTGGAACAACTTAGGGTGCAGTCAAGAACACATGGAGTCATGTCAAGTCAAGTATGAGTAAACAAAAGTCAGGAAACTCCAGTCAAACTTGAAGGCAATTTACTATCCTTCTTCCCCTTTCCTTTTTTATTTGCTTCCTGCCTTCCATCTTTCTATCCCAACTCTCTGCCAATATAGGGACCAAGAGAGTTCACAGTTTAAAATTATAACTAGTCATCAGAAAGCTGGAAGACTAGAACAATCAACTGAAGCACAGATGCCAAGTGGGCATTTTCCTGTGGAGCAGAAGGAACAAATCTTGCTTGGAATAGTTACATTCACTCAATGGGTTATCTGTTATCTACAATATTTAAATAATAATAATAATAATAATAATAATAATAATAATAATAATAATAATAAT
>NC_056526.1:78164020-78228068 GCF_019175285.1 Sceloporus undulatus | reverse complement strand
GTTTGAAGGATATGTGAGGATTTAGTCAACATAAGCAAATCTAGGAAGAAATACTTTCTTGTTTGTATCTCCCGGCAATCTATTGCAGTTCTGACTGATCTTTGTATTAGTATGAACAGAGCTTGGTATAAGAAAGTTCATTGCTTATACAGTAGGATGGCTTGTCCTACTTTACAAAGGACAATTCTTTATCTGAAGTGTGGTCAGGAGACAATTCTCTTATTTGAAGATGGTCTCTGTTAGAAAGGTTGGTGTGAGAGGGTGGAGGAGGGGGAACAATCGGGTTGGGATCCCGCCCAGAAGGAAGACGTGATGCAGGACCCAGGAGGAGCCTTCGAGGAGGAAGAGATTCCAGGCGGGGGTGAATCAGCTGTGCCTAGACCGAGAGGCGAGGGAGGGGCGGGGTCCCAGGATAGAAAAGGGCAAGCGGAGCAAGAGGGAAGGGAGGAGGGAGATAGAGGCGTGTCGGGTTCTGTGTGGCGGCCGGAGGAAACAGGCTACGAGGGGAACATAGAGGCAAGGGGGAGCGAGGCCTTGGCGGCCGAATTCAACCGACTCCACTTTAGAGGTCACAGGTTTGGTCCCGGGAGGCACTTGGAGGGGCGCGCCTTGAGTGAGAGGAATTGGCCGATGCATCCTACAGGAGGTGACTCGGAGCCATATCAAGCCCGCCCAGTTATTCTTCCGGGGCCTAGATTGGTGTGGGACAATCGAGGGAGGTGTTGGCCCTTGGGTGGTCGTGGCTGCCCCAACCCTTCCCAAGAGAATACCGGTGACGAAGAGGCCGGCGGCACCACTGAACCATAACCCATGTGGCCGCACCCGGACGCGGTGTTTGTTTGGAGGACTTTAGTTTCAGTTTCGAGAAGGCGGTGAGAGGAACCAGCCTCAAGTTTGTTATTCAGTTGGCGTGTTCTAATTAAAGTTATCTGCAGCATATTTCTGGCTTGGCTGTGATTCATGGAACCAATGGGACCTCCGCCTCCCCCTCCTGAGGGAACTAGGGGCCCGGCAACAGTTGGTTTAAAAATAAGCAACCCTAAGAAGGAAAAGCAAGGCCTTGAAGGTTACTGTCAACATCAACGTCTGCAACAGAATGAGCACCCCACCCCAAATCTATTTAAATTACAATAGCTATTTCTATATTTCTACATAGTACTACTCTGTGCAAGGATATACAAGCCCATATATTCTTTGTTGATGCATTTCCTCTTCATATGTGATGCTACAAAAATGCTCTGTTATTCAGAGATGGATTGGCACTCAGGAATCCCAGATTACCCCATATTGGGACTTAGACACATCATTTGTTCATTTAATTGGTTGATAGCGTATCTCCAGGATTCTGAAAGGACTCTTTTCCAGACCTATGTTGGTGTCTCAGGGATTGAACATGAGACATTTTGCCCTATGCCGTTACCTTTTTAAACTCTGATAGAAACTGGGCTTCTTTAAGTTTCATCAACTCCAATGAGATTTAAAATTTCCTCTCGTGAACTTGCATGAAGAAAAAATAGTGATTTTGAGAAAAGAGGGAGGGGAGGAATGGTCAAAGAGGAAAGGGGTAAGCAGATCATCACCTCCTCTGCTAGTGGACCACAAACTATTATCAAATAATGGTTTGAGTTGATTAAAACAGCAGCTGAAAGTTAAATTTGACTGCATTCAATGTCTACCTTGCCTTTCATCTGGTATAATTTTCTATATGCATGGCAGCTAATGACATCCTACTAAAAGCAAAGTAGTTACCAGAGATCATAAAAGAAAAATGAAATTGACAAGAAGAGACAGTCATTTTTAGGCCATATGTTGAGTTAGATATCCTTTGGATAGTGTGACATCTGTTTAAAAATATAGTATACTAAGCTGAGGAAGACTTGAATGCAAGAACCTATTGCATTATGGTTTTAATTGTCCTCCATAAACCATGCTTTCAAAAGCATGAAACATTTTTTTCCAAAGACAATTAAATAGATAATAAACCATTCATTATTTGTATGTTTGTTTTTGAACTGGAGCATGTTTTAATAGGATCACCTGAATAATACATTTCCTCACATATTAATTAAGGTATTACTGCACCATCTAACTGACTTTAACCTAGATGAAAGTATTTTCCTGTCTGTATGGATAATGAAGAGTACATTAGTTTTTTCTTCTTCTAGTAGCCTTATGCAATGACATTAATTCATACTGTGGCCATTAGAGATGAACTACCCAAACTCTTTGTCCTCAGCAGAGTTCAAGACCTCAGAATTTAATACATGATTTTCATGCAGGATTTCATCCACAACTCTGAACAAGAGTTGTGTCTTGCTGCCTGTGCCTCCTTGTGTCCTTGGCTTTAGCTGAATCCATGTAAGCTCTTGGGATCTTTTAAGAAATAAAAGTGAATTGCTTTACTTAATGCATTTTGGAGCTCCCTGTGTTATAGTCTTGTGTCACATAAAGTGAATTGAGGAAAAAATAAATTTTCCATATAACTTTTTAAAGTCCTTCCCATAGTGATAAAAGGGAAAACAAAAACACCTATTTTAAGAATCTACACACCCTTTTACTGTTGTCCTATCTGGCATGAAACACTTCCATTTGTCTTTGCAGCTGAAGAAGAAAAAAACAAAGCAGTCATTACCTATAAGACAAAATCCTTTTTCTCTCTTCAATAAAAGCTAATCACTAGTTCTGACTTTTCTTCTATGAACGAGCTGAAAAGTTTTCTAAAACAACAACAAGAAAAAAACTCATTTGATTCCATAAGAAATAGTTCTTTCAATGCATTCTTCAGGATTCCTTTGTTCCCAACTGGGCAATCACCAGTTCAAACAGAAAGCATGCAATGGCCACTACTACTAATAGCTTCCTAATGGCTTTCATGCCAATGGGGCAATAAATCCACTTTGAGTTTTAGTAGAGAGTTTAAATCCAAGGTTGTTGAACCCTAATCCCAAAACAAATTCAGCATCCTTTGTAGTTTTTTTTTTTAAATCCAGACTAAAATCTGAAGTGGATTCACCACCCCACTACCAGGAAAGCCACTAGCTGTTGCTGCTAGCTGTATTCCACTTAAACTGTTTTAAAAAGCAGCTCTAGTGGACATGACATGCCCAGGCCTTGTTGTCTATCTGATCCTGGCCCTTTTCCCTTTCCTGAATCTTTAATCACACAGGAGGAATATGTCTGAAATTAAGGAAGATATCAAGGACTAACTTTCATTCATTCATTCATTCATTCATTCATTCATAGAATCATAGAATCATAGAATAATAGAGTTGGAAGAGACCACAAGGGCCATCCAGTCCAACCCCCTGCCATGCAGGAAATCTCAGTCAAAGCATACTTGATAGATGGCCATCCAGCCTCTGCTTAAAGACCTCCAAAGAAGCCTGTTAACATACAGGGTTATGAGTTCAGGAACAAAACAGTATGATGGTGGTTGTCAAGGCCACCAACCTGCCTTTCTGCTTTGGTCAGGGAACACAATTGACCAAGAATTTTATATATAATATGGCTGGTGGCTATAGTCACTTAGGATACAGGTTGAGTTTCCCTTATCCAGAATTCTGAAATCTGAAATTTTCCAAAACCCAAAACATTTTTGATGAATGGCTGAGACAGTGACACCTTTGCCTTCTGATGGTTAAATGTAGACTTTGTTTCATGCACAAAATTATTTTAAATTATAAAATTACCTTCAGGCTATGTGTATAAACTGAATATGAAACATAAATGAATGGGTTTTTTTTAGATTTGGTCCCCTATCTCCAAAATATTACCACGCTAGAAGCCTTTAAAAGGGCTATTAAGAAGGATCTTTTCCAGCAGTCCTTTCTAGATAAGCCCTTCCCTCACTGATATTGATGCTTCACCTCAAATCTACCTCTCATTTTAGATAATCTTTTATTTTATTTTTTTGCAATTTATATTATGTTTTAATTTTTATTGTTATTGGTTTTCTTTTTTATTGTTATTTATATGAATAGGAAAAAGTTTTGGGGAGGGAATAATTTAAAATTGTGAATTTTATTCTATATTGTATTTTACTGCTATTTGCTCTGTAATCCACCTTGATTCCCTCAGGAAAAGGCGTAATATAAATTTGTTGTTGTTGTTGTTAAATCTCATTGTGCACTTACATACAAATACAGGTACTCTGAATTAATTAATTAATTAAAATGTAAAAATCCAAATCAATTCTGGTCCCAAGCATTTTGGTTAGGGAGACTCAACCTATATTGCATATTAAGTATTGACAACACAGAAGTGTTCTCTTGTCCTCCTCTTCCTTGACATAAAGAACGATGCTATGTGTAACTTTCCAGGTCTCCTCCGCCTTTCTCCAATTGGCATTGTTCTCATAACTCTAATTTATCCTACATATATCTGAATTTCTATTAGATGAAAATTTAAAATAAAACGCTCATATCATCTGTATTTAGATTTTATGATTTATTGATAAATAGAACAAAGTGAAATAAAACCTATATTGTTATTGAAAGATTATGAAATGCAATAACAATAAAAGAGCTAAAGCCATGGTATGCAGCACAATTGTATACATTTTCACCTAGAAATGAGTTCCATTTGATTTGTGTATACACTTCATGTGTGTGTGTGTGTGTATGTGCTTTGAAGTCACCTGTCAACTTATGGTGACCCCATGAATTTCTAGGGTTGTCTTAGGCAATGAATACTCAGAGGTGGTTTTCCCAGATGCCTACAGCATCTGGTATTTATTGGTGGTCTCCAATCCAAATACAAACCATTGCAGACCCTGCTTACTTTTACTTGAAACAATGGGACTCACATTAGTTATGATTATTCATATGCTTCATTGGCACATTGGGTTTGTTTACTAGGACGTGGTCTATATGAGGCAAAATAAAATAGTAGCATCCTGAAATTCTAAAATGAGGCTGTGCTGCTCTGTGCTTCATGGAGCTATGCACAATTCATAATACAATATAACAGAAGAAAACAATATTTAAGAAGACACATTTCTAACCAAGTTGCCAATGCAGTCATTAAAAAATCACAAAAAGAAATGCAATGTGCATGTAAGGAAAGTCATTGATCCAGATTTCAAGACTTTGGGGTTATTCAGATAGTGAAAATAATCAATGACAAATCTGGGTTGAAACACCGTTGTCCACAAGCATCTCAGATGCTCTCAATTAAGTTTGGAGGAGGGTGCTTTCAAACAAACCACTTAACCCTGGATAATCAATACCACTTTTACCCATGAGTTTTCCTAAAAGAACTGCATTATCGGCAGTGTGAATAACTGATCGATTCAGGATTGTGCTCATACATGTGTGAGCAACTGAAGTTGCAGAGATGCGGTTCCATAGTGTGAATAACAAACTTGGAATGTGTGGAATTTGGAATGTGTAAGTGATGTTATTTGCATCATTCCACTAAAAAACCCGATATCTGCATGACCCCTTTGTTTTCCCCTCCACAATTACTCCTGAAGAAGTGGGTGCTTAGCTTGTCAGTTTCACAAAAACTGAATGTTCCCTTACATTGGCTTTAATTGAACATCCCATAGAAAAATATCTGCATGTGGACCTATACTTCACTTGGCTTACGGAAAATCCCCTGAAGCCACCCCACAAAGCTATTCCATGCCTCACAGGGAGGAGGCAGGACTGGAGAAGCATCTAGCTACATCTCCATAGCCAGACTCACAGTGATGACATAGTACTGATATCTGCTGGGGTGCTCTGGGAGTCTCAGCACTGCTGTAACCATTGTGTGTCTGGCTATGGGAGTGCGTCTGGTTATGAATAGAAGCTTCTCCAAGCTGCCTGATCACTGTGAAGCATGGAATGGCCATACAGAGTAGCTTCAGGGGCCTTAGAGTAAGTTCAGAGGGGGCTTTGAGCACTGCAGAAGAAGAAAAAAAGGAATACCATTATCTGCAGCACATGACAAAGGACAGCCACTTACACAAGGAAAATGGAGGCATGTGGATGTCCTTATCATAATTCTGGCTATTAGTTATATTAACTCCATAGAAATAGATAGACGACAGAACAGGCAAAAGGTTAGACTAAAGGCTTTTCCCTGATGTTCAGATTTTCTCAGTGCAAGGAGATGTTCTGTTCAAAGAGGTAATACTGTCTATTGTATTTTTGCATTATTCTACCATCTTGTTAACATCACCTCCTGCTCAGTGTGCAAATCCAGTCTAATATTAGCTGGCTTGGGACCATTTACTTTATAAGACAGACACATATTGAAGTGAAAAGGGTATCAGGTGATCATGCAGCAGCCCAAATACTTTGCCTCACAAATCTTGCATCAGTACTCTTTTGAACTTTATTTTGGCTGCCCCATAAGCAAAAGATGTCAGTCATTTTGTAGTGACACAGTTAAGGGTTTTTTTGTCAGCTGAAAGAAAGTGTATATAATGTATGACTCATCAACTCAAGTCCCCAACACTGTCTGGGGAAAAAAATGGCAGGCAGCAAAAACAAGTGGTTTAGTGGGTCCCGTGTGAGGGGGAAATTATGGCTGATGGCCTGTGTTTAGTGTGATAGCTCAAAGATTATGCACTGAAAGGCTGAAAGGCACATTATAGGAGCCCTGGTGGTGCAGTGGTCAAATGCACGTACTGCAGCCACTCACTCACAAACCATAAGGTTGGGAGTTCAATACCAGCCAGGGCTCTGGGTCAACTCAGCCTGGCATCTTTCCATAGGTTGCTAAAATGAGTACCCAGCTTGTTGGCGGCAATTAGCTTACACTTTGTAAACCACTTAGTTCGTCGGTAAGTCGTATAGAAATGTACTTGCTATTGCTAAAAGAATTGCCTGCACCTTGATCATAGCTGCAAATGGGAATAAATTATTTAGACCCTAAATCTGCCTGTAGAGGAGATAATGGGGCAGATCCACTAATGATGCGGTATCAGATTCTATAAACTATTATCATAAGTTTGTCACATCTAATAGATGTATCAAATTACAAATATTTGCTTCCCTTTAGTTTAAACCTCAGCTACAAAGATGCTTTCCATTACTAAAGCCTCTCTGATACTAATTATTATTCTCACATAGTTGTGTGATTGCAGATGGCTTCTTTCATGAGTATGCTTTGTACCCTGGGTCACGGAGTGCTAATTCTGGAGATCAGTATTGGGAGAGAGATGTGTTCTTAAGCCCTGGTTGGGATGTATGAGCATAGCTGTCTGCACATGACTTTGAAAGCTTAATCACTTTAAGCAAAGAGCTCTGATCCAATTATGGGGCCGTCTGTGCTGTTCCTATTGACCTCTTTATTGGAGAAAGTTATTAAGGTGGATACCTTTGTGAAATGCACGGTGGTGTACTGTAGGTCTGTGCAAACAAAGATTGCTGGAAAAAATGATAACAGAAATGAGAAAACAGGCACTCTGAGGATAAAGGAGAGAAGAATGATGGAATTATACAGCAGTGGAAGCTTCGATGGGAAAAAAGAGGAGAGAGGAGGAATGGTATGACTTGACTCACTTGGACATTACACACAGCATCTGCAGCAGATTTAGGAATACACACAGTTTGCTGCTACTGCTAGAAAAAAAACAGACCTACTCTGGGAGACTACAGGGAACTCTTTCAAAGGGGAAGGAGAAAATATTACCTTTTGTTAAAACTTTCTAAGACATTTTTCAATGTCAAGGATCACGAGTGGCCTGTAAATATTGTTAAACTGCAGTCAGACAATAGTCCAAGGGTGAGAAATTCTGTGAGTCTCAGTCCAACACTTTCTGCAGTCCCATAGCTTGCAAATGTGACATTTTGTGCCTCCCAGTTTTAAACTAATTGCCACAATAATCCTGTGAGGAAACTGAGAACATTATCACACCAGTCTTCTGTCCTATCACAATCCCACTAGTTTAAGAATAGAAGCATACCAGCTTGCCATCATTTTTTATCACACTTCCCCCCACAATAGCACATTGGTGATCCATGGTAGTGTGATCTGTTTTTTGCCCTGCCAAGTCTGTGGGTGCTTTTATGTTGCCCCATATTTAATTCTGGACAGGCTGGGGAGCACATGGGGACGCACTGAGGGGGGGAGCAGAAGAAGGAGACACAGAAAGGGCCCCAGGAGACCGGTGGCAGCTTAGTGGGCATGTGCAGGTATGCCTGGCATTGGGTAAGCTTGGACTCTGTTTCTTCAGAGTGGCTGGAGGAGTAGCAGTGGTGACACAAGCTGCCAACCAGGACACCTGTGGACCAGTTGTCCAGCACTTGATACCTGGTGTGTGAATGTGCTTCAGGAGAGAGGAGAAAGATTGCTTTGAGAAATAGTTGGCTGCCACGACTGTTTCCCCTGCAAGTGAATTCAAACACCAGCCCCGTGCTTTGGGAGGAAGTGACAAGACAAGCAATCCCAGCTACCAACAACTTCTTGAGGGTTAATGTGAAGTCGAAGGCTTTCACAGCCAGCATCCATAGTTCTTTGGTGGGTTTTTCGGGCTATGAGGCCATGTTCTAGAAGAGTTTTTTCCTGACATTTCTCTGAAGGTGGCAGCCACAGCTGCTGGTGAAACATCAGGAATAAACTCTTCTAGAACACGGCCTCATAGCCCAAAAAACCCATAAAAAACTTCCTGATGTCTGTTTCTGCATGTAGATGTGCTGGTGGGGGAACAAGTGGCCATGGCAGTCAGCCAAGGCTACTCTCCTTCCCCACCCCCTCCTGAAGCACATTCACAAGCAACAGCCAGCTTGGGGAAAGTGTTCGCAGCTGGGATCACTGTGAGAGGAAGGGAAGAGAGAAATCAGTGGTTGGAGCTGGAGGGAAGAGATTGGGGGGGGGGGATGATCTTGGCTGCCAACACCTTCCAAACAGCAAACAGCAGCCAGCTTGAGGAAAGTGTTGGCAGCTGGGTTTATTGAGAGGGGGAGAGGGGAAGAGGAGCAAAATCATGTCCATTCACATCACATGACTGCCTGAGAAGTGGAACTGCTCTAGAAGGGACCTACCACAACAAAGCAGAGAGGGAATACCAGTATGCTTAATGGCTTTTTGATGGGTTTTGCCCAGCAATGAAAAGGTGCACAACAGTAATGAATTGAATGCAAGGCAGATGCAGGATGGACAAGATGTTGTGCAATAAGTACAAATAAGTATAAATAGCAAAAACACCTTATTCTGTTAAAATTCCACTTTTTAGTATCATGTGATAAGCTCCTTAGGTTAACAAAGCCTGAATATCTGAAATATATTAAACTGTATTACATATAATGCATGCATTATATTATACAGTATTACAACTGTAAGGTAATTAGGATAATATTGAAGTGTAACTGTAACTATGTTAGTTAGGTTTATAGTTGGAAGGAATATGTGCTTTTGTGTTACAGGGTCAAGGATTATGTGCTTTTGTGTTACAGGGTCAAGGATTGTGCAGCATTCAGTTGTGTTTAAAAACTAACAAAATACACTAATTGCTTCTTTTGAAAAGTGTGATAGCAAAGAATAACTTTAAAAAGTGATTTATATTGCTGAGCTTAATAGTGTAACTGTGGCTCTTTACTTTCAAAAGTAACTTGGCAAGCTTCATCTTTTTAGAGCCCTATGGAGGGAATTCTTGCAAAGAAATTCAGGGTTGGTAAAAGATTTGAGAAAGGGACTAGAGAGATTATAGGAAGCATGATTGAAAAGGGCCATCCAGAGAAAGCAGTGAAGGGGAGAGCTATAACGTTAGGCCTTCACATAGCATGCCTCAGATCTATAGTCAAGGAGTTAACAGAGGCTGAGTTCTGCAGCTGCATCCTAATCCAGGGCTGTGAACCAAAAGACAAGTGTGAAAGAACCTAATCACTACTGGATAACTGATATATTAGACTTCTCTCTTATTTATATAAAATTCAGACACTTATCTTAATGTTTTTTTTACATGCTTCATCCCTTCTTTCTCTTTATTTGTAAAATACATACTTATATTCCAATATATATAGTGAAATATATAACTATATGTATAAATATAATGCCTTCCATTATTATTTTTATTTCTTATCCATGATTTGCAAACACACACACACTCACATTATCTATAATGGCTTGAGTAGAACTGCTAACTTCTTCATGAAGAACAATCCTGTAGTAGCTGCACTAAAAGTGCTAGCCCTTATTTCAGTATAAACTGGAGTAGCAGCAGTACTCTGGGAAGCAATTTCTTCATTTTCTTTTCTTTTCTTTTAAAAAATACTACTTGTTCATACTGTTGCTTGAACACTGCTATAGCAACATAAGGACTGTGAAATTTTAACACAATTTAGGAGGGAAGGAATGTCTGTTGATGATTAAAAGGATACTGGGACATCATCCAGAAAACCTGCAAGGCCAGTATATTCCATTATGTATAAACATTATGCACACACTGCACAGAGACTGCAACTGTTGTGCTGAACATAGTGACCAAATTTCTACCATGTGGATTTATTTATTTATTTATTTATTTATTTATTTATTTATTGTATATTTATATCCTGCCCTTCAGCCAAAATGTCTCCCAGGGCAGCTTACAAATCATTAATTTGACAGTTCCTGCCTGCAGGGTTACAATCTGAATAAAAAATGACACATAAGGAAAAAGGAAGGGCAATGAAGAAGGGGATTAAGTCCAGTAGTTTCTATCTGCTCTTCTCTCCCTCAGAGGTCATAATAATGGCAGTTGAAACATAGAGAGGAGAGGTTCTTACATGCCACTGGCCCAAGGCATGATGGAGCCGGACGTGACTTCTGTCCCACACCAGCCACGCCATTCGCAGTTGGAAAGGAGGAAGGGTCCCTTATCAGCCGCTGGGGCAAAAGCATAATGGAGTTATGCTTGGCTGCTCTTCTCCCCTTCTGAAACCAAAGTAATGACGGTTGGAACATGGAGGGAGAGGCTCTCACCAGCTACCAGCTAAAGAACGATGGAGCTGTACCTTTCTGGTCTTCTGCCCATCAGGGAACAGAGCCATGTCAATTGGAATGTGTAAGAAGGGCTGCTCACCAGCCACTGGGCCAAAGCATGATAGAGGTGTGCCTGTCTGCATAATTTACAGCATAGCATAGCACATAGTACATAGCATAGCCATGCAGAAAATCTCTGCTCCTGTACACATATATTCTGTCATGCAATTCTTGGGTTGAAAGACTACACAGTGTGCACTATATATGGGTGCACTATATGTTACTTCCCGTTTATGTGGAAGCTGCACGACAGTAAAAGAAATGGTGCACGTGCCCCATTGTTTGCTATGGGATGCGAGCATATGCAGATTTCCCCTTAGGTGGGGGGGATATGGAACGGATCCCTTGCATAAGGGGACAGCCCACTGTACTCACAACTGAATATGCAATCAAATGGACAGCTAGCATAATACTTTCAATTTCAGAAATGCAGACAAATGAATATTGGCTAACAGTATGCTTCTGCCTGTACAATAAGCATCTCTGCTTATCCATCCTTCAGTGGGCACCTGTATGCTATGCACTGGACAAAAAGTCCAGCTGCTTTTGTAAGGGAACTTCCATAAGCATATGACACCAACAGAATTCTGACCAGTGTGTGAACTCTCCCCACAAATCTAAAGAAACAGTACATACATGGTGTGCTTAAATCCTATGCACATTAACCAAAGAGTTAATCCCACTGAGCATGGTGGTATATACATCTGAGTTAAAAACAAATATGGTGGAACTGCTGTGTAAAAGACTTGAATTTAATATTTCAACAGGAAAGGAATTACATTTAAATGAGCAGGATTGAATTAGGTTCTCCTGTGCTTCACCAACTCATCTCTTTTCTACTGTAGAGGTACACTCCTCAGCCATGAGCCTAATGGTATCATTAATCGAACAGACTGATATAGAAATGAATTGTATGGAAAAAAATTATCATTCTTTCAAAATTATAATGGGAAAATTTGTCCTGGTGAAAACAGGGATTTGCATTTAAGGCCCTTTAGGAGTCTGAAGATATAAGGAAGAGCTCCCCCCTGCATTTGTTTTATTTTATTCTCCTCTGCTCCTTTACATTCCACCCTGAATTACTATACCCAAGTACAAATCATAATGAATATTATGATGAAATAACCTCAGGATATTTCTTTGCCAAAGCAGAGGAAGAACTCATTAAATTAATTTTTTACAGAGTTTAGAAAAGAAGGACAACTGGGAAGTTTCAAGTGATTGTTTGAAAACCTGGGGAAAATTTATTCTCTCATCATGCATGAACTAGCTACTTTCTCTTTGCATTTACAATGCATAACTTTTCTTGTATAACAGTTTAGCAAAGACTGAGAATCATTCATACTTATAGATGTTGAGTCTATATATCTGTTATTAAAAGCTGTTTTTTCCTCCCAAATGAAGTGATATGTTATATAAAGACCCTCAAAAATCACTTTCAGTCACTTAAGCTCCAATGTCAAATAATAAGCCTCACTGGGAGTTAATTGTTCTGAGTAAAGATGCATAGGTTTGCACTGCAAGTCACTCAGCTGTCAAAACTATACTTGAAGACAGATTTTATACTAAATACAGCTGAAAATAAAATATTTGTCTTACTTTCACTCTAAATAGGGGACTTACTATACCAAGGGTTAGCATGTGCTGACTGCTGATGACCACAGGGGCATTTTCACGTCCTCCAAACTGTTTAAGAGGTTTTAAATTGTATCCTATAATGATTATTCTTTTCTCACACTGATTAGGAATACAAATACAAAACATGTATAGATCATGACCATCTTGATTCTTAGAGAGAGAGAAAATCTGAGATGGTGATATCCGTGGAGTTTGGAAAGTACATGTTACAAAATAACACAACAACAACATGTGACATATTTTGAGTCAAGTATTCTGGCATAGTGGTTTGAGCATTGGACCATGGCTCGAAACAGATGGGCCCAAAGGAACAATGCGAGGCCATGTTGGCGCAGCTCATGCCAGGACCATGGCCACCACACTTGCCTGGTCCCAGTCCAGGCCACCGCCATGGTCCTGAACGGGGCTGCCAGAAGTCTGCTCCTTCTTGGCCCGGTTCTTTTTGTTGGCACAGCTTCAGCACAGCTTCATACTGCATTCAGGGCAGTGTCACATTAACAGCATGTGCCAATGTGGCCTGAAGCCACACCATTTTGTCATTGTGTTTTGGGCCTATGACTGTGGAGACCAGGGTTTGATACCCAGTTCAGCCATCAAACCCACTGTGGACCTTCAGCAACTCACATGTTCTCTGCCTCACAGGAAGGCAATGGCAAACCTCCTCTGCCTCTATCCCACCCCCATGGAGCACCTCAACACCACACAGATACATCACTATGATTTCACTGTAATTGCCAAATGTGCATCCTACGCAATCCTGGGATTTGCAGTTTAGAGACTGGAATTTAGAAATATCAGCCAGAGACTGATAGTAACCTACTAAACTACAAATCCCAGTATTCCACAGGTTGCAGCTATGGCAGTTGAAGTGGAGTCATAATGGTATAATGGGATAGTGTAAAGGGCCCCATATCAAGAGAAAAATGTTTTTTTTAAAGATAACATTAAAGTTTGCCTTAATTTTTCATCCTGAAAATAAAGAACTGGTATCAGAAGTTGACTAACAATAAACATGTTTTTTTTATGTTTATTGGATTTTGTATTAGAAATGATGTAACTTATTTGCATTCCTCTAATAGAAGATGCTAACTGAGTGATATTAATTAAGAAAGTATTCCATGCTTTATTATTTGGATATGCTCCAACTCTATGGAGTTAAATAAATTGACTTCTGAATTCAGGTGCATAAAAGTGTGACACATTAAACCAATTTTTGACATTTCTAAGCAAGAATAATGAAAATTCCTATCAAGGCAATATTACATCTTTCATGCTCATTTAGACTGCCACAGCATGAGTCACTAGCTGTTCTAGTACAGTCACCTTTCACTTCATGTGTTACAAATATTACAGCAGATATTTTTTACAAATTAATTAGCAATTTAAAACTTTATAAATAAAGTCAATTGAACAAAGACAAGATCTATTAAAATGCAAACTATTATTCAAGATGACTTTTAAATAAGAAATGAACAGAAATGCTAAAGATTGACTACTAACCCTGCAAGAACACTTCAAAAACAATTTGTTGAATATTAATGCTCTGCAAATGTCATTTCTGCTCCAATTACTACCAGTAATTAGGTTTTTTTTTAATTATGGAAGAAATGGAATTTTAATAAGGTCAGTTTTACAATTAGAGTTTTTGGGAAACCCCTAACTGTATTGTCTTTATATTGTACAGAACAAGTAAGGTGCATGCTAACATCTGTTGATTTTAATGTAAATAACTAGAAACTTTCATGTTACTCATTTGGCAAAAAAATGGGATTTTAATTAGATAATGTTTCTTTTTAAAGCTGGCAAATATTTTAATTATGTCAATATTAGTTGCATGCTTACACATACATTGTAACACCCCAAGAAGGTCCAACAAAATAAAAGTATCCGATATGGCCCTTGCAGTCTCTTCCAACCCTATGATTGTATGATATGAAAAAGTTAACTTCTAAGTGTATTTGAACTGGGCACCAGAATTCAAAAAGGATGTTGAGAAACTGGAATACATCCAGAAGAGGGTGGCCAAACTGGGGAAAGATATGGAAACCAAGCCCTATGAGGAGTGACTTAGGGAGCTGGGCATGTTGAGCCTAGAGAGGAGAAGGTTAAGAGGTGACATGATAGCCCTGTTTCAATATTTGAAGGGATGCCATACTGAAGATGGAACAAATTTGTTTTCTGCAGCTCCAGATAATAGGACCAGGAGCAATGGGTTCAAAGTATAGGACAACAGATTCCATCTCAATATTAGGAAGAACATCTTGTCGGTAAGAGTTATTCAACAGTGTAATATACTGCCTCCGAATGTGAGTTTCTTTCTTTGGAGGTTTTTAAGAAGAGGTTGAATGGCCATCTGCCAGGGATGCTTTGATTGTGTATTCCTGCATGGCAGAGGGTTGGACTGGGTGCCCCTTGAGAACTCTTCCAATTCTATGATTCTATGTATCACTCACACAAGTGGAGACATCTGTTACAATGAAGATGGATAAAAGCAGTCACTTGTTGATCTGGGTTCCACAGAATTGGTTGGATTTCAAGCCATTTGACGCAATGCCTTTTTTGTAATGGAAACCCATCTTCTCCAGAAGGTTTAATTGGGTCCTCATTATTGGCCTTAAGATAAGCTGACCATATGTACCATTTTAAATGGGACAGTACTGGGGTTGTTTTTTCATATTTCCAGAGTGCCTCATCATTTTAATATAAATGTCAGTTTCTCCCGTTTTCAAGAAAAATGCCCTATTATGTTACAGAAATGGTTTGAAGATCCCTGCTTAAAACTGTGGTTGTTATTTGCAAGAGATCAAATCTGCATTCCAAAAAAGCATCAGTTTAAATGAAAAAGATATTTTTTCAGCTACAGAAATAGCCATAAACATTGAAAATCTTGTAAACAATTTAGAGTCCAGAATAACTGAAGTGTTTGTAACTATTGTTGTCAAAAACAACTGAAAATGTTAGTAGATTCAGGAGAAATTAATGAGGTTACATTTTTTGAGGTAGATGAGAATTTCTATGAAACCAACTTAGAATATATCAACAAGTTGAAGTACAGAGGAACAGGTTTCTAGGATGGCTACCAGAGCAGGGAGCCTCTGGTCACCACCTGACTTCAGGAGCTCACTCTCCTAGCTGCTTCTTTCACTAGTAGTGGCAGGAAACTCTTGCAAGGCTTGGGTGCAGAGCATTATATCTGTGTC
The DNA here is from genome assembly GCF_019175285.1 of Sceloporus undulatus. NCBI lineage: Eukaryota > Metazoa > Chordata > Lepidosauria > Squamata > Phrynosomatidae > Sceloporus > Sceloporus undulatus. The sequence continues at coordinate 78,212,277 of NC_056526.1, read as the reverse complement.
TTGCTGAGGCACCATTTTGGGACATACTGACTAAGTGAAGCAAGTAATAGTGGACAATTATGGCAACCGTAAGCAAGGAGCTAGAGAGCATGGCAGTGGGGAATAAGAAGCAGCAGCAAAAAAGAGCTTTAAAGTTTGAATCCCTGCTTAACCCTTGTGCACTACAGCCTGCTCCTGCTTTTTTTTCATTGGACAGGCTGAGAGAAGAGGTAAAAGAAGAAGCAATGTTTGTGGGGTGGGGGAGTGAACACTCAATCAATCAGATTGTATTGCTTTTTAACAGAGGTCTTTGCAGGGAGTGAACACTGTGAAAGCACCTGTGGGGAAGACATGTCTTTGGGGAAAGAGTGGGAGGGATATCCAAGGTCCATTACTGGGAAGAGTCCTTTGCCTTGGAGCAACTCCTGTAGTTAAAATATTTCCCTTTTCCTTTTTATGGCAGTTTCCAGTCCTGAGCATGTGGCCTCTGTAAACCCACTATACACACACTGCCTTTGCGACTCTCCACCTAGTTTCCTTGGGAGCATCAACTGAACAGTGACCTATAAACTTTTTGCCTGCACTGGCCTTTGCTACAAGGTCAGAATGGGTGAGACGCTTATTGTTCACTGCTGAACCAGCTGCTTGGTTGCTGCTCTGAGGGTGACTGGGTCAAAAGGAGAAGTGACCAAGCAGCCTGTTGAGCAGTGACTGACTTGTCTCTTGCCTGCATAAACCTTTACCACAAGGTTGGCATAGGTGAGAGGCTTCTTGGTGGCTACTCAGCAGTTGCTTGTTTGCTGCTCCCAAAGTGACTGGGTGCATTGGGAGCAGTGACCAAGCCTGCCTGATCTGAATGTGTAATAGAACAGTAGACCTAATCTCAACAAATTGGCATTGGAAGTGCTAAAGTTACTGCCTAAGAGGAAAGGGGCCAGTGGTCTGCTGAAAAGGTTTAGGTACCACTCCTCTAAAGGATAAATATCCATCAAAAACTTTGGACTAGAAACAATACTGCTGAAGGAATGTTTTAAGAATATAATATTAATGGGTTAAGGAAGAATAAGCAGGATTTATGGGGAACCTTTTGCTTAAAAGAAAAAAGTTTCTGGAAGAGATAGGTACACAGTAAATTAGTCTGATTCATTTCCCAGGTTTTCTTGGTGTGTGTACCAGAGTCTTAGTTGGTTTAATATCCAATCCAAATTGTTTTACAAGAAATCTGCTTTAATTAAAATGAGCACATAGTGCTTTATGGCAGGATTTAGTTTAGACGTCTGACCAGAGTTCATATCACAAAAGTACCTCAGGGAATCCCAGTCTTTACAGCACATTTACTGGAGACCACTTGGCGATCCAGGCATAATACTTTATCTCAAGTAATAGAGTTTTCATTTCTGAATTATAAATTACACAGTAAACAAGTAATGATGTATTTATGTACCTTGCTGGCTAGCCAACAACAGATGTTTAGAACAAGAATGGAAGGAAGGAATCTGATAATAAAATGAACTTAAAATTGATGTGCCATGTGTAAAAACGAGAATATTCACTGACCAAGCTTTGATCCAAAGACTCTAAGAGGAAGTATATTGTGTTCAGTGGCAGGAAAGGTTACATTATTCAGGAAAGCCGTTATTCAGAGAAGGCTGCTGTATTCATTTCCTTGCCACTGGCATATGCAAGTGATATTTTCCAATTTTTGCATGAATCAATTTTGTACACATCCAATCAATATATGGATTTACTTACAACATATTGATATAGACCAAAGCATTGTTTTAACTTCTAGAAGTCCATTTTTAATGGACTGGATATGTTTGTACTGTGATACAGCAACAATGAGCTCAATCTCTCTCTTTCTACATGCACAGACATGACACAAAAATGTGGACTTAAAAAGATAATAACCTGCAATATAGTCTTTCAACCTGACATTTTGTCAGACTGGTATCTGACAATACTTCTCTCACACTATTCATGGTTTTCTAGGAGGAAAATGTATGTGATGAAATGAATGGAGGAAAACGTGTGGTAAATCTGTCAGGCATAATAGTCAGGGCTCAATTTAGGTCTATTCTAAGAGTGAAATAAAAACAGCAATACACAGAACTTCTTCAGACATCTTTGCATCTGCAAGGAGAGTCCTCCTGAGATTTAAGAGGCCTGATCCATCAAAGAATTTAGAAATCTCTAGAGACCATATTGCAAACTCCTTTTCCCCACCTTTAAAACCATTCTTGTCATTCCTATTTGGATTTCAGTTTTACAGGCCTCCCGCTCCTTTCAATGCTTTGCTTTTTGATGAATTGTTCTTTTGATATTTGCAAATTACACACAAGTTTCATGAATTCAATGAAAAGACTAGTCACTTCAAGGCAGAAGCTGGAGATTTGTCCCCAATCTATCACTGAATGGTGAGAGTAGTCATCTCAAGCATTAATATCATGTGAAGACCTGTCACATTTGGAAGCTACTACTAACTCACTGATCCTTAAAGCCCCTCCAAAAGCTGTCAAGGCTGCAACATGAAACAACCCAACCTCATATAGTGACAAATAAATGGGGGGGGGGGCACAAAGAGTGAAGACCCTTTAATATGACTGGAGACAATGGCCTGTGGGGATTTTTAGCCCTAACTTTTTCCCAGGTCCAACATTCAAACATTTTACGGAACCTGAAATCCCCAGTATTATCTAAAATGCCCTGGGCCATCAACCAAAGCAACCTCATTATCAATTTCCATCACATGACAAGCTATAAACAAACTGTTATGAAACAAACAATGCAGAACAAAGGCCTGCAGTAACCTCATAGGTCTAGGTGATCTGGATGTTAAAAAATTAAGGATCTGGACAACTGCTAAGTTGTCACATCAAAAACAAATTAATGAATTAGCCAACTCATTAGCCCATAAATGAACTGCCAACCAAAATAGGAAACAATTCCAAGAAAGTTAGATCTGCCATGATCCCAGCCTGAATCCAACCTTTAGGTCATCCCTGTGCACACCAACAACCTTGGAAATACACACCAAAACCATCTGAACCCACCACGTTCAAAGACACTTCCAACCTCTTATCTTCCTGGCAAAATGATACACCATTAAACCCTGCTAAGAACATAGACCAAACTTGAAGATCCTCATGAACTCCCCTGGTTAACCTGATCCTATGATGGGGTCTGGAAATGTCACCAATAGCACCACACAACTACGAGGAAAGCTCTACCAGGGACTACTACCTTACACACAAAATTTAAAAGATCTATCAATTTTTGAAACTCCCCAGTGCAATTTTCCTCAATGAACTAAATTTCAAAACCCTGTATCTCAAATCCTACAACTTATCCTTGGGAAGCCTACAGCACTGGTTGAAAGTATCAATTTGAATGCCCCAAAAGGTTAACAGCTGAGTAGGGCCCTCAGTCTTTTCAAGTGCCAAAGGTACCTCAAGCTCAAAAAACAGCTGCCCCTACATTTCTCCAAACATGGCATAGGCACACTGTCTGCATTCTTGAACTGCTGATTTCTCATCCCCAATCACAACTGGGGAAAGAAGGCAGAGTTTGGCCAGCCTAGTAACAGCCAATAGGGAGAGATCTGGAGCTAGCCAATTAAACTGAAGGCTGGAGAGGATAATTAGGTCTATTGGTGACAGAGTCAGATAGGAACAGTTGGGGTTAGAGTCCAGAAGTGAGGGATGCAGGACATATACAGAACTCTGAGAGAAGGAGTTGCTGTGGAATAATATCATTAGCCTTGGTAGCTGATACAGAACAAAGGCGCCTTACAGACGGGCCTAAGCGGCGCCGTCGTTGCGCCAGGAATACGCGCGAGGGGCGGTGCTTCCGGACGCGCCTTGCCCTCGTGCGTATTCTGTACGGCAAGATGGCGGCGCCCTATACAAACGGATGCGGCCATCTTGACGTAATGGACGCGCAGCGTCCGGACGTCTAAACCCGGAAGAGCCATCGCGAGTGCGCGCTTTGGCACTTGCGGTGGCTCTTGCGGGTTGCCAGAAGGAGTGCAATTTCTGCACTCCTTTTTTGCAGCGCCGAGGAGTCACGCGGTTTGGCTGCTGCGGCTCCTCCACGCTGCAACCAGCAGCGGCCCAAGACCGCCCCTTTTGGGCGGTCTGTAATGGGCCAATGTTTAAGAAAGTAACCTAATAGAAAGACTGTGTGGGTCCTGGATAAAATTAACTATTATTCTCTGGAAAGAGTGTTGTGAAGTAAACTGTAACAAAGTCGAACCAAGAAAGTAAGACCTTGAAGTAACAAGTGCATATAACATCTCAACAAGTGAAACATTGTTCAAACCGTCTTTTAAATAAAGTTTTATTATTGTTCACATACAGGCTTGTCTGGGATTTGAATAAGTAACTATGCTACTGACACTTACAAATAGGGAATTAGTTTCACATATAAGTTGGTGTATACAAGAAAAACAAAGTGTCTGTCACACATAGGTGGAAGTGTCACAAAATAATAAGGGAAAGATTTTAAAAAGTACATGTGCTTGTCACAAATTGGTGGCAGCAGTGGGGATAGTAAAACCCATTGGGCTGACATCTGAAGAAAATAGTTAGGTGACTGAGTGTCATGTCACAACAACCAAAAGCTTGTGAGAATAAGCTGCAGTAATTGATAACTATTAGAAAAGGCTGAGTGAATAATTATCAGCTAATCAGTTGATTAATATGAGGTCACATAATAAATGGTAGTAAAGATAGCATTTGGTTTTAATGTTTGTGGCTGAGCCTTTTGTCCTTTACTTGCATGACAGATTCAGAAGGTTCTAGTTCTTAAACAGCACTGTTTGAACTAAAATGTCCTGTAAGCATGGCTTTAAAGAAAGACTTTTTATAAACACACACAAACATATTGGAAGAGGATCATCTTAAGAGCAAAATACGTTAAGCTCAATTATAATATTTTAATAGTGCTGTTATTACATCTATAGACCCTATAATTATGTTGTATAGGAGGCAAGGGTGATATGGAGATCTGATCCTTGCCCAGAAAAATCAAAGTAAAACTGGAACTGCATCAAGATAATAATAAGCATTTAATGGATACTTTTTCATGACAAAATGAACATACTCACTGCTGAGCTATATACAAAAAAATTGGAGAAAAAACAGAGATCTTATGCACATTGGCAGACTGCAAATACAAATCTATTTCTTTATGTGTGAGCTGTTTCTTTTTTTCAAATTTCAACTAAGCAGGGTGGATATTTTATGTTATCTACCAATATTTGTAGTTTTCCTCTTACTGCAGGGCTGAATTTGTATCTGCATCTTAACAGAGACATACATTCATTTCCTATAATAAACATATTTTTGAATAGTTTTCAATTCACTACCTTTTTGTACATTAATTTTTGTGGATTCAGTCTATTATTTATATTACCGACATTTTCACATCCTTTAATGTTCAATTATTTTGGAATCTCTACATTTAATTTCCAACCTCAGTTAGAATAAACCCATTGAAACACTGGGTTTTATATTAGAGCTGATTTTCAGATCAGCAATTTGGTCTATCTGAAGTTGGGCGTAACAACTGAACTTATGCAAGTCTTTTTTTATTCCTTTGAAAAAGCAGATATACTTCAAACGAACTGAATATATGATATCTATGCTCATGTGTAATGGAAACCTTCATCTCAACAGCATTAAAGACCCACACACGTTATAATTCATGGATTGAAAAACATCAGTGGTGAACACCCCTCCATTTGCCTTTAGAATTATACCTCAAATGTTTTAACCAGATTACATTTTAATAAATGTACGTGAGCAGGCTTTGAAAAGCAAATATGATTCCTCCCTCCCCCAACATTAAGGAAAAGAGATTCACATCAGCTCTGCTTAATGAAATTCATTATGCAAACAATTTATTTTCCTTGAGAAAAGAGAGCAATGCATATTAGTCTTTTAATAAACCATACTATTAGTTGTATTAAACAATTCTTTGATAGTACAGCAAGTGGAGCACTAGAATGCTGAATCTTGAGAATAGTAAAATGCTACAGGCATTATTTTTGAAGGAACACAAGTATTAGATTGTGGGAAGGTGGGGAAAGGATTGCATAGCATATATTTATTATGACTTTCTTCATCACTCTTTGCTTGTTGGTGTTTCTTTGCTTGTTGATGTCTCTTTTTTCCTGCAGCCATTTTTCTCCTTCCCTCTTTTTCCTCCCTAAGACCATGTGTTTGATTATGCAAAAGCTCTAGTAAGCAATGCTACTTTTATATGTTTTACAGAGAAGACTGAGCCTGTTTCTTTTGTGCAGATCTTGTGAGTAGACTGCTGAAGGGCTGGTTGGTCTTCGGTTTCTGCCTTGGCAATTTAATTGCTCTGCTTGAGATCCACTACAATCTCTTACATTTGCTAACAGGAAAATGGAGACAGGTTGTGGTCTCTTCAGTCCCAAGTATTCCCATAGGGATCCTCCTTTTGGTTCAAAAAAGCTTTCTTACTGAAGAGAAACTGATCATGCACTTTCCCCTTCCATCCTCTTCCATCTCGTGACATCCCACCCCAGTTCCTATGATTTCCTATAACTGCAGCCAGAAATACAGACATTTAGGAAATAAAACACTCTTTCATATTTCCTGTATAAATTACTTGTGAACATTTTAATCAACATAATGTGAGCTTGTTTCTAAGGACAGAGAAGCAGCCCCTGTTAAACATTTGGCAACCATTAGAGCCTGCTCTTATTACTCTTGTTGAAATCAAACTTATCATGTGATAAAAATGCATATTGTTGCCCTTTCAGGTACTTGCTATAGGAATATTTGGTATCTATATTAAGCAGAATGCAGTGGGGCTAGTGTAATACGATCTTGTGGTAAAAACAGGAGTAATTACTCAGTATGCTCTTATAAAGAAAACAGGTTTATTGTCTCAGGAAATCTATTTTATGATAGGAAAGGAGATAGGCAAAAGAACTGGACTTAAACTTGGTTAGACCCTAAAAGGTGACTCTCATGAAGGTGTAAGTTAGCATCCATTATTGGGGTTGGAGCCCCACAGATGGCCTTTCCCCAGACAAAGGGAACAAAGAATACATCTGTAGTGCAGAAATAATCCTGGTTGACACTGCTTTAACAGTCATGACTCCATTTAATTGAATTCTGGGACCTGTACCTTGTTTTGGCACCAGAGCTCTCTGATAAAAGGCTCAATGCCTCTTAAGGCTAAATGTCTCACAAAACTACAGTTCCCAGAATTTCATATCAGGGAGACATCATAGTTAAAGTGGTGTCAATCTGGAATATTTCTGCACAGCAGATGCAGCCACAGAGATTAACTAACTTCTTGAGAGAAGGAAGAAGTGACCTCAGCCACTAAAGAGAATGAAAAGGGCATGAGCACATAGACCAAAGAAAGATACAGAGAGGTAAAACCAAAGAGCAGACATTATCTAGTCTCTGTCTCGTGAATCATGTAATACAAGAGTTGATTCCAACACTTTGTTTCCAGCACTTGCCTTCATTTCTCCCCACTGTATCACACCATCTGTGATCTTTTCCTCTATCTTTCTCTCCGTCTCTCCACACATTCCCCAATCCCCATCTCTTCCTTTCTCTGCTCCTTTCCCCACTGACTCTCCATATGCCTCACAAGTCAGCTGCACCTTTGCTGCTTCCTTTTAAAAAACAAAAACATTCAATTCAGATGTGCTGAAAATGGAAGTTTCACCCACACTCAACATCCTAAGTCACACCGGGTTCATGCAACTATTAAGAGTCCACCTGAAGAAGGAGTCATGGGAGGCTTTGCAACATGATGTTGTCTGTAACTGTTCCATGCTTAAACATCCTAAACTAAGTAATTATTAAACCTTGACATGGAAACTCTAAAGGCTGGAGAAAGTGAAGACAAATCAGGAAGAAAAAATTGTAGTCCCTCACTAGAAAATGAGCCTAAAAGTGAGGAAAAAGAGCAAAGTAGTGAAGGTGATGAGAAAGAATACTGGAAGAAGTTTGAAGATAAAGCACAGCACCGATTGATGTGGACAAACAATTGTGGGGACACAGGTGAACCACAAAGAAACTGGAGCCTGGAGCATTTGCTCCTGCTACATCATTTCTTTAATAAAACCCTTATTTGTTTATGATGGTCATCTTGCAGTGATTACTATTCCAGAAAATCTTAATTTCTGAGGCATACAAGATAAATGAACCTTTAAAGAAACATCCTAGAAAAACAAATGTATATTGTTGAGTACTTAACCAGCTGTAACAACATGTAGTTTGTCTAGACACGGGACATGATACAACCAAGAGTTGTCATGTGTTTCATGCTGAAACAATTGAGTCACAAACAAGACAATCCTAAGTATCAAGGTAAATCCTACTGAATTCAGCAATGGTTACTGCCAGGTAAGTGTACACAGGATTTCCCTGAAGGCATAGGTTGTGTTGTGCCACCATCCCATTATGGTTTGTGAATGGACTAAGTTAGGATTAGGGAAGGAAAGGCAGCTTGGAACTTGTTCCCTTTCACAGTACACAATTATAACACTATGACTCCACTGTAAGTGTCATGGCTGTGTCCTATGAGATGGCTAAGTACCCTGCCTAAATTGCAAATCCAAAGGTTCCATAGGATTCAGCTATGACATTTAAAGTGGAATCACCATGTGTAGTGTGGTGTGAAAGTAACATTATGGACTACCTTTATATATATGGAATATAATTGTATATTATACAAAAGGCTTTTGCCCTCTGACCTGTCTGGTTCAGTAACATATTGCCTAGACTGAATACTGTGAATATGACAGAGACATCATAAGACTCTTTTCAAAATTAATCCAACACCTATTCCTGGCAACAATGGTTCCATCTTTCCCCTTCCCTAGATCCCTAAATATCAAATACACATGCATGATTATTTATTTGCAGAGATTTCTAAGTTTGACATGACATAGTAACATAAATATGCACCCACACAACAAAACCCCTAACTTAAATACTTATGGTAGCATACAATTGTGTACTCAAGCATTAGTGAAAAATGACAGACTTGTAATATTCTGAATTAGGAAGCCCTGCAAAAATTACATGCACATCCCCACCTAGAATAGCTATAGTCCTATTAATGAAAAAACATTCCCTTTCCACAGTTTTCAATTAGACAGGTGGATTTACCTCTATTAATACAGATCAGAGTTTCCTAACAAATCTCTATAGCTAAAACATTATGCACACTTACTACAGAGTAATCCAAGAATTCAAGTATAGTTTACTTCCAGGTAAGCATTCATAAAATTGAGCTGCAAGCAATAATTCACCTGCAAGTTTATAAATGCAACAAAACACATCATTAGAGGATTGGTCTGATCTGGGATTACCTTCTCAGAAATATGCTGTTTTCCTTAAGCCATTCTGTATAAACTAATTACTATAATTAGCACTGTTACATTCTAGTGACAACTTTCTATTATTACTTGAGGTCAAGATATGCAAACGATGGAAAGTAACTTGTGTTAATAATATTGTTTCAGGCAGCACTTGTAATTAAACTTAAATCAGTGTCTGAAAGTGTTTAATGTGATTAAAATAATATTTGACCTAGAGTTTCAGTTTATGAAGACTTCCAGATGAAACCCTATTCCTTGAGATTTAATTATAGTGGGCATGCATATTCATACCTATCTGCCCAAACGTATTCATGCAGAGCAATCCACTGAGACATGTGATACCATCTCCATGAACAGGACAACTTTTCATAGCACTGCTAGCAATAATTATGATAACAAATTCAAAAGCAAAACAACACAGGTGTACATTAAAAATGTACTTCTTTGCATATAAAGACAAATATTGATATGTCCAGACAAAGTACACTTAAGCTAATTCCAGTGGAGAGAGCTATAGTATTGCACATATAATTTCTTCATTAGATCCACTAGTTGTGTTGCATATATGTAGCTATATGCTGGAATTACATCAATCCTTTTAATGGAATAGTTTGATTAAGTCCCCACAGCTTCCTTCACCAAATAGATTACTGACCCAAATTCAGACATATTTTTAAAGAGCTGCAAACTCACCATGACTGATGCATTGGACCCTCATGTTTAGCTCTCTCCATTCATTCACACTGAAATCCTAAAAGTCCTTATCTTTCTTTGGTCCCAACAAATTTGGCTGTAGCAGATTGAGACTACTGTACTTTGTCCATATTTTAAAATATAGTGGTACGAGTACCATTACAGGGCTCCAGCAACTACTGCAGTTCACAAAATGTGGATTGAACTTGAGTTAAACATTTGGGTTCGATGTGCTACTTAAAATTTCTACTCCTACTGGGTATGGTTCATGGGCCTTTCTGTGGACTACTTCATGCACTGCATTTTCAACTATACACAAATGATGTCTAGAGCCAGAAGTGGTTTAGAGGTGGAAATGCTGGGCAGTTGCCTTGTGCAACAAATTTGGGAGCACTTAAATAAGCATGGTGACTGTATTGTATGCAGTGAGCTAAAGAAAAACAAGACAAAAAAGAGGCCAAAAAACCAAACAACAACAACAAACAATCAGCAACAACAATGGAAACTTCATTTAATAGTTTTTTTTTCCTTTTGCTTTTCTACTAGCTATAAAAAAAGGTTCCTTGCGAAAATGAAGTCTCATAAATTAGCTTTAAAATCTGTTTCTATTTCAGTATACACACTGATGAAATTTATTCTGGTTAAAAACCACCATGTAGCAGAGGCACTATCATTGCTGCAATCATTATAAATGCAATGTGTCCACACAATAAAACATAGAATTGTAACATGTTCCTTGATGCAGATGCACCTCAAACTGAGTGTGGCCTTAAATAAGAATGTGAGGAGATGGGGAGTGGGGGGAATTGCAACTCTGTTGTCTGCACCTCATTGGTTGCAGTTTCCTATTCACCTCTCATATGATTGGTCACATTCAAGATGTTTTTATCTTTGCCATCCTCCCTATCTGTATTCTCTCTGATTTCCCTATTTTAATGTTGCAACACCAATTTTAACAGCTTGGTTATGGAGGATTGTAGGGAGTCAGTCCAGCTTTAATAGACCTATTCAGTTCACAAATGTGTGACTGTAATTATACAGAGAGCAGATATAAGCTGTGAACCATTCCCCTCTTTGCATTTTTATTGTTCTTTGATCAATTGTTTTTGCATATACAAAAAGATAAAAACCTACAAGACAAAATGATGTTATAAACTTACAAGACTAAAAGATATTATAGCAACGAGCGCCAAGGTCTCTAAATTCTCGGTTCATGTTCTTGTCTGCTGCATGCATAATTCCCCTCTTGTATCTCTTTCCTGCTTGAGAAACTCAATTTCCTCAACCACACTTTTTTTCTCAGTAGAAAACAATGACACAAACACCCTTTACTGGAGGTTTTTAATTTAGCAAGAAGGCATAGCCTTCAACAATCCCAGTTTGGGTGGGAACTTCATGGCTAGTCTCACACACTCAAAGTTGTGAATTGTAAATGTAGGTATTTCAATTTTTCTCCCACTGTTACCATATGGAAGCTAGTGATAGCTTGCACTCCAAAAACTGGCAAACATGAAAACATTACATCCCAAATAGAAATTCGGCTCCCCTCCCTTTTTTTTCAACATTAAGCGCCCATGCTTTTTTCCCTAAGTGTTCTAATATACTATCTGTGAGGCTGTAGAACATATTTAGTGCTGAGATGGTACAGGGGTTCATCCTAGACAACTGTGTTCAGCTCCCATGCCTTTTGTCATTTATTAGTTCTTAACCTGTTTTGTTTTTCATAGCATAATATATTTATGGCAATTCAGACATTTTGTTAGATTTCATGTTTCTATTGCATTCAGTGTTGAATATAGCAATCTGACAGGTAAATCTTGGATCTTGTCATGTCAGTATATCATCTTGTTACTTGGTCAGGAGGAGATAACACTTTGTGCATGGAGTGGGCACTCTTCTTTCCTCATAATACACTACCAAAGCATTACTGTGAACTGTCCTGTTGAGGTTAATCTGCTTTTCACTTTGGGTTCCCATGAAGTTCTCCAAGGACTCTAGTTGTTGTTTTTATGTTCAGGGTTTTTAGTTTTTAATTGTTGTTTTTATGCATTGATATTGTGTTTTTAATATGTTATACTGTTTAATACTGTCTTAAGAGGGGGAGGGATAAAGTGTTTTTAATTGTCATATTTTATATTTTACTGTTGTTAACCACCCGGATTGGTTTGCCAGAGGGCGGTACTGTATACAAATTATTATTATTATTATTATTATTATTATTATTATTATTATTATTATTATTATTATTATTGTTCCAACTTTTCTTGGAATGAAAAGCACCTCTGATGGTAATCCCCCTTCCCCAAAAAATGCCCTACTGGTTATTAAACATGTTAACTGTTTCCCAAGAGCACAGTATATGCAAGATAATTGCTCTACTGTAATTTAATGTGGTTTGTTTCAGTGGCTTACATTTTTGAGTGGGGGTGTCATTATATTTAAACTCTGCATTTTACCTTTCTGCTCTGGCTTGGTCTTCCATTTACAGATACCTACCAATGAATGAGTAGCTTTGATATAATTTCATGCATTAACTGTCCTTGCTTCCAGTGTTTTCGAATGGCAGTACAGAATGATACTATTAAGACAATAGCTACAACTCAGCTCTGCTAAATTAGTTACAAAATTAGTCTCTTTTTGGTTCCGCAATACAGTAAAATTAAAATTAAAATCATTTTGCAATGAAGTGAAATTACCCTTGCTATTCATTTGAAGTGTAACTCTACACCATCTGCAGACATTTGTACCATTTGGAGTACCTTAATACAACAACAGTTGCTTAGACTAGGCAATGTTGCTATTAATCTGCTGCAACAAGGCAGAAAAGGGTCTTTAAAAATCTGATAAGCATGAAAGTGCTATTTGATGAGGCAAATGGAACAATCTGGGCTATTTCATATCAATGCCCAAGGCTTCTTGCTGTCCTTTTCAATCACTCCACCCAGCTATCCACAAAGTTCATGTATTCCTTTCTTCATTTGACATACATACTATAAGGTTGAACCTAAAGATGCTTTTAAAAATTATTTTGAAGGCTCTCTGATTCACTGGAGAGTCTCACAAAACAGAAGAGGAAGAGAAACATTTTCTCAGCTCACATTTCCCTATTCTCATATCCTGGACAAATGTGCAAATTGAAGCATGTAGTGCATCTACACCACACAGTTATATCAGTTTAACACCACTTTGGAATGTCTACATAGTATGAATCATGGAATTTCTCATTTGCTCACAATATTCTTGTATCTGCCTACAGAGAATTCTAAGTACATCACCAAAAGACAAGCCCCAGAGTTCCATTAGATGGGCCACAAGAGTTAAAATGCTATCCCCAGAACTGCTACCCATTTTGACTAACATTCAGGAATTCTAAGAAATGAAGTCCAAAATACCCAGAGAACCAAAATTTGAGAATATCTACTCTACGATATCTATGTAAGCAGGTGAATATTGCTCAGAGTTTGTGCTTTTTGAAAATTCCTATTAATTTTTCAGCTGAAATAAGTATAAACCATCATTACACATGTCTCCTTAGAGGAAATATATGGATGTGTTTTTTAACAGTATGGTTTAAATGTGACATTTTGTGCAGCTTTTTTCACCTTAAAATGCAGATTAATGGAGAAAGAGGACATTTATGACTTATGAGAGAACCCATACAAAAATCATGGATTGAAAGTAGGCTGACTAGGAAGTTTATCGCACTGGGTTCTCGGCCCGGCCCGGCAGGAAACGGAAACGAGTGGGGGACGGATTTTACTGCACACACCCGTCCCTCACTCGTTCCGTTCCCCCTCTCTTCCCTGCCCCTTCCGTTCCAGAGGGGACGCTTTTTGAGAACTGTTCAGAACAGTTCTCAAAAATTTCCCCCTCTGGAACGGATTAAGAACAGAAGAGAGGGGGAACGGAACGAATGAGGGACGGATGCGTGCAGTAAAATCCATCCCTCACTCGTTCCGTACTCGTTCCTGCTCCTTCCGTTCTGTGCTCAGAACGCATGGAAGGAACGCAGTGCGATAAAGTTCTAGGTCTGGGGGAAAACCTTTCATGGAAAATATCCCCAGTAGCTTGTCTCTACATACTGTATGAATTGGAGAGGAGCGTGAGGGATACTTATATCTCGACCAAACTTCAAATTGAATTTCTTGTAGAAAATTAATAGGTGTAAGTATTATTTAGTTGCCCATAACTTGATCATTCCCTCTTGGAAAAGTATAGTACAGATGACAGTTATAATACACAAAAAGAAGAGTTTTCTGCTGAAAGGTTGCTATTAGATTTTTTTTGCCCCTTCCTGGCAGCAGGTAGTCTGTTTTAATAAAGCAAGCAAATGATACAGTAACTCCAAGGAACGGTGTCTTCTATTCATAAAAGATAAATGAATCCTACCTTATCACCTGAATTATTTTTCTTCAGTTATTTCTTTAAAAACATATCTTGATAAACGTATGTAACATTGCTTTGGCAGGTAATTCATTTTGTCAAATTGCAGCATCTTTGAAACAAGGAACCTAATATTGGGTATATCTTATAAGTCTGCTAAAAGTCTTTAGTGCATTTGTTGAAAGGGTTTTTTAAGCCCCCTCCCTTCTACAAATAGGAAAGAAAACAACATTGATATGCCATTATTCCACAAGAAAAGCTTTGACAAAGAGATATGCATTGTGGGCAATGATGAGTTCTAACACAATACAGTGGCTGATACAGCTGATGGACTATCCAAAGCGAGGAAAGTGTACAATATATCTTTATTTTGGTCTTATATCTTTTCTTTTTTAGCATGACCCTAGCCTGAAGTAGACACCCTAATTAAATATTTTGGCTGAATGAATGAGAAGATTGCATACTAAAGAGGTCTAGTTTAGAAAATATTAAAGATAACCCAAAGTCTGATGAAAAAAGGTGATGATAATGAAATTTGCATTCCAGTCTCTCATCCTTCTCCTCCTTCATTTTTTAACATCTTCGATGCTTTTCAACGAGAACCCAGTTGCTAGTCATTTTGGATGTTTTGCTGATGTCTTGGTATCATAGAGGCCATGCTCCTATGTAATGATGAACTAAAGTTTATTGTTACACATGACTTTCTGTCCTTTTTCACCATTATAAAGCCATGTCAGTCAGCCAAACAGCAAGAGACCAAGAGAATACACAATACTACAGTCCTTTGTAGTCCACGAACCAGTGTTTGCTACTAGAGTTGGCCCTTCTTATACATGGATTTTTTATACATGGATTCAAGCATTCACGGTTTGAAAATGTTCAAAAAAAGTATAAATTTCAAATATCAAAGCTTGATTTTCCATTTTTTTATAAGGGACACCATTTTGCTATGTCATTATATTTAATGGGACTTGAACATCCACAGATTTTGTTATCCACAGGGGATCTTGGCACCAAACCCCAGCATATAACAAAGGTCCACTGTACTACAACTTCTTTTATTTTCCCTGAATTTCTCCTTGGTCTTGGCCAACCATTGAAGGCACCCCCTTTTACAAGGAAATCCTTACAAAGAAAGTCCATAAAAGCTTTGTCCCATAGGATGTACTGCATGTATGTTCAGGATCCAGCTCTCTGTCTGTAACTTGACACAACTCTGCTTTCCCTTTCAATCCCAGTGAGCATTATGGTGAAGAAGGGAGATTGTCTGAAAATGTAAAGACCATAAATCTTACCAACTCTCTATAGGGCTGATGGTAGCCTAGAACCTTTGAGTCTAATGCAGCCCAAGGCTTCCCACTTCAGCTGCATTATTCTTAGCCAGCTCTTCATTCCCATTCTGACACAGTGAATATGGATAATTAAACCTCCCCTCCCAGTGTGAAAAAAACATAATTTTCATCCGCACTGTGAGTACAAAGATGGGTGTGTAAATGATACAAGGTGCATGTGAACAGGTTGTATGTGAGAGAGCTTAACAATATCCCCACTGTGATTTCTTTCTACACACACAGGTGACATGTGTCTTCTGAGAAGTATCCCTGGTGGCCATCCAACCCTTGAGAGATAGGGAGAGAGAAACAAGTTCTCCACCCTTGTTCTGTATCTATAAAATCAAAACTGATTTTCACACCAATCAGAGCTGATTTTCATTCAACTCATAAATGAGTTTAAATATCCCTGTCTTTGATAAATGGTAGTGTGAATACCATGAATATCTGTGCATGTTATGGAGACTGAAAATGGCCTTACTTATTGGACTAGCCAAATAGCACCCTTCTAGTCACTCCATGCAGTCGTTTTTTAGACAACTGAAACAAACAAACTAGATTTATTGTCTTGATCTTATCTGAGCAAATAGCAGATGACATCACTTTCCTGGGGAGCTGCCATGCAAAACAGAGAAGATGTAAGACCAAAAAGCCATATGCTTTTTGCAGGATAGCTGTATAATAGGCATCAGCCACAGTTAAGTGAGAAGATTACTGTCCTCTGTTCTAGGGCTTTAACTTGTTCCAAATGTTGGAAATATATAGTGCAGAGCAAAAGACAGAATCATCCCAAAGGAAAGAGTTTTAGAAGTCTCTCTCTAGGTTTGGCAAGTGATTCATAGTTTAAATTAAGAACCTCTAGAACCCTGCAGGGTAAAGTTACTTTGTTGGCTTCTGTAACTCTCAAAAGTGATTTTTATTTTTCTCCATCTGTGCTGAGAAATACAGAACAGATGAATGATGCAGCTAAGAGAAGGGGGGAAAGACTTAAGGATAAATGGTACAGGAAAGTCTGCATTATCTTTTCTTTGCCCCTTTCAGTATTACTGGTATGAAATGGTAAATTGTAGAAATTAGTAAAAATTTTGGGAGCTTTCTAAGACAAATGGTCTATTTCTTTTTCCCTGAGAAAAGATATTTAGCTCACTTTTAGTGAGGAGCTGTTACAGTTCCTTATCTTCACTTCCTGCCTTCCCTAATAATTCTAGTAATGGAAAGTGTGGGATGTTTGTATATGAAGGCATATGATTTCCCCCACCTATTCTACTTCATTGGTTGCTGTTTGCAAAGCCAGGTAAACTCAGGGACTTTTCATATTAGAAAGTTAAAGCACGATGATTCCACTATAACTGTCATGCTGTTGAAACCTTGGAACTGTAGTAATCACTAGAGACCTCTGACTGAATGGCCTAAATTTTAGCTTCTGGGACACCATAGGATGGAACCATTGGTAGTTAAAAAGAAGTCAAGCACTATAACTGTGAAGTGTGAAAGGGTCTTCTGATCCAGACTACAACATGAATTCAACATAATTTGCAAATGTTGTTAAGAGCAGTTCACTTTTTGGGGAACTCATCTAGGCACTAGCTCTCTGCAGGATCTTGCAGGCTGAAAGATTTAAAAATGATCAATTAACCAAAGTGGTTCCGAGTGAAAATGAGATAGAAAGACATGCTGATTTTGTAGCAATTTTTTTTTCTTTATTTATTAAGAAGACAGAAAAAGATAGCAGCAGAAACCAACAGAACAGTCTATGGTCAATGCAACCTGTTTCTCAAAGTAAAAAATAAAGTGTGGAGGGGAAGAACAGTATGACATTGAAAACTCTTCTCTTAACCAAATTAAGGGGGCTAGAGGGCTTCCAGACTCTAAGGACGCATGCAGCATTTAAACAGCATATCTTCAAAGTGACCAGTAGCAGCTTTATTTTGGTCTGTCTGTATGGGCCCTATGAAATATGGACAAGAGGCAAGAGAATGCAGATGTAGAAAAACCTCTATTCATAATATTGGAACCCAAGGGCCAAAATAGACAGCCTTGAAGGGGAGGCTTCATGCCACCCCTTTGAACACCAGATTGGGGCCATGGCAACCACCCACCATACCCAACCTGGCTTTTTGCTGGTACAAAAAGAAGCGGCAAAATGCGCTTCTTTTTGAGTCAGCAAAAAAAACAGCTTTACCACCGCTGACATGGCTTTGCAGCACTCCTGCTGAGCTCCTGGAATGCCACAAAGCTGCCTGTCAGGAGGTCAGGTGGGGCGTGATGCCAGCTTGGGGGTGGCCTTAGAGCGTGTGGCATCTTAATGTTGTGCTCTGATGCTTCCCCCAGGCCAGCGCAAAGGGAGACCTGTTTCTCCCCTGAATTATTCAATGAGACTGAATGATAGCATGATTCTGTAGAGATAAAAAAATGTTTCTTATGACAGTTCATAGTTAAGGCATGGAATTTGCTAGCACAATTTTTAGTGATAGCCACCAAGTTGGATATCTTCAAAAAGGAAAAGAGACCAATTTGTGGAACATTAGGCAATCAGTGGCTACTAGTTATAGTGAAAATATATTGCCACCAGTATCATAGGAAATGCTCTTTTCTGTGTAAGTTGCATGGCGATATGAGTGGGAGGAGACTATTCCATACATGTCCAACTTGGTTCACCATGCAATACAAAAATCTGAATTCTGAATTAGATTACTATAACATGCAAATATTCTGAGTGGCTTTCCTTAAAAAGTGTTAAGAAGCTATGGCGTGTTACAGAAGCGCCGAAGGGGCATACTAGGGTTGAGAAGGGGCATGTTAGGGTTGAGAAGGGGCGTCCCTTCCGGATGCCCCTCAACTTTAGTACAGACTGAGTCCGTACAAAATGGTTGCGCCCATCCACATGGGGGCCACCATTTTGACGTCACTGACGTGTAGCGTCCGGATGTCATGCGGCGGAAGTGACGCCACGAGTGCGTGACTACCGCCTGGCAGCACCACTTCCGGGGCCCAGAAACCAGCATCATTTCGATGCTTCTTTCTTGCTGCACCCAGGAGTCGCGTGGTTTGTCCGCTGTAGTTCCAGGACGCAGCAACCAGCAGCGGTGCAAGACTGCCCGTTTTGAGTGGTCTGTAACGTGCCTATATGTTCAAGTTATGATGCTTCCATATACATGCTAACTAAATTCTGAAATATGGACAAGAGGCAAGAGAATGCAGTTTCCCTTCTTACTGTTTGGGAATGTTTTGTTAAATGCCCATTTCCATATGTCCTTGGCAATTGTTTGGCATTTTAAAAGTGGCTCCATATTAATGTGTTAGATGAAGAGAGATGGAGACTCTTATAAAGGCATCACAATTTAACCAATTTTCAGTAGAGAATAGATTGTGTTATTTACTATATACCCAGCTATAATCATAACATTTATGTCCCAGAGCATCTGGTAGATAAAAGAAACACAGCATTGCATATTGGAAGGTATTTTAATGTCCCCATATCCTTCCCACCTCTCTAGTAATTTTGTTATCTAAAATTAATATGGTTTTTATAACTGGCTCTGTTCAGTTCTGAACACAGGGATTTTACATCTTATAAATGAAAAGTTAACCTGTACTGATGTAGTGTGAGCAGCAACTGGGCAAAACTAACACATTAATATTAATACAAAGATACAAGAAATAACAAATATGAGACATGGTAAACTGCCGTTTTAGAACAACATTGGCTTTTTTCCCCATTACTGCAAAAACATATCTTAATGCTTATTATTCAGACTGTTATTCAGACTATTTCACACAGTTTAGCTTATGTTTTAAATATGAAGCCTTCCCTCTGCCTAATTAGAGGGGGAATGTCTCACCTTCCCCTCATTTTGAAGAACAGCTCTACATTTCTATTGAGACATAATCTTTTCTACCTAAGATAACATTACTGTAACATCCTTCTCATTTGGGAGCTTTGTACACCACTAGATAGTTTTCTCCTTGCATGTTGACCTACAGAAGGATTATATGACCCTGAGGAAAATATCAAAATAATATATGAATCAACATCACCTGTTTTATTTTCCAGCCCTTGAAACATAACCATGCTTTTATTCTCTTTTTATTATGGTCTGTCAACTACCTTTTAGTGCCTTACAATGTTTCTTGCTGACAAAAAATCTTTCCAAAATCTTTCTATTGTACAGAGGTGTTAAGGTAATACTTTACAAAATTCCTTCATACTCTAAAAATACCTGAAAAACTGTTGTATAAGAATGGTCAAAGACTTGTCCTCTCAGAAGAAGACCTAATAGGCTTAGGTTACAGAAGGATAGATTTCAGCTGAGCATTAGGAGAAACACTATGAAAAGCATGAGAATAGTTCAACAGAGAAACAATTTCCTACAGTAGTCGTGGACTTTCCCTCGCTGGAGATCTTCAAATAGGGCTGTACAGCCATCTGTTGGGGATGCTTTAAGTCTAGATTTCCTGCATTTAGAAGGGGATTGAACAAGACAATTGGCAAAATCCTTCAAATGCTAGGATTCTATGGCTTTGGGACAGACACCTTGTGAAAGATGTGGGCAGAGGAAAATGGGGGTGACCCTGCCACTAGTCAGAGTGAGACAATTGCCTCAGGTTGTCATTTCATGGTGAAGAAGATCAGAACTATGTGTTCAGTATTGCCTACCCTGCCCCATCTCTTCAGCTGTCTAGTCTGCTGCTTTCAGTTGAGGCAAAGGATGCTCTCCCATTTGCAGTAGTTCTGAAATATGATTTACTTAGGGCTAAACAGACTGGCATAAAATGCTGGCATTGGGATGGACTGGGGGTGTGGTAACCACACGCCACACACCAGCATCATGTCTCCCACCTGATTGCAAGTAGGCAACATCACACCGTTTCTTCAGCACAGCATTTAGATGTACTGAACCAAACAAATGCCGAAAAGCCACCACTGTGGTAGCAAGGTCAGCTTTTTGCCATTCTAAAAAGGAGCTGAATTTTTCTGCTTCTTTTTAGAGCAGCAAACTGCCAGATCGGGGCCATGGTGTGCGATTGTTGCAGCCCCAACCTGGCACTGAAAGGGGCAGTGGGGTGCCACTCTATTGAGGCGGTCTGTTCAGCCCCTGAGTCTAGTTGACTTCTAAAGGTGATGTTGAGAATCAATAACTTATTCTTCACTTCAGGCACCAAAAACTAAGGGAAGTGTCTTCTGGCCTAAGAATAACTGGGGGGAGAAGGGGAACAAGGGAAAAAAACAATAAGATGGGAGCTACAAAGGAGTGAGAGGCTACTAATAGTTTTTAATGTATATTGTTTTTAATAAGTTGAGCCCCAATATTGTCGAAAACACAGGACATAAAAATGGATGGATGGATGGATTCCAGAACATGGAAGTAATTGGTCACAAATATTAAACTATGGCACGTTACAGACGCGCCTAAAGTACGTACTGTGTACATACTAGGGTTGCCCGGGGGCATCTCTTCCAGACGCGCCCAACCCTAGTACGTACACGGTACGTACAAAACGGTGGCACCCATTCTAGATGGGCACTGCCATTAGGACGTCACAAATGTACTGCCTCCAAATGGGGCAGCGCGGATGTGATGTCCTCGCGCTGTGCGAGGGCGCCTGGGGTGCCCTTTTCGCAGCCCCGGAAGGAGCTCCAAAACAGAGCTCCTTCTAGGATTTGCGTCGCTGGCACAGCTTTTAGACATCTGTGCCAGTGACGCAAGGCAGAAAGGGGCCAAGCAGCCCCTTTCTCCTCCTCCCCACCGCCGTCGGGTGTCCATGAGGCATGAAGCCCCAAGGACACCTCTTTTCAGGCTGTGGGGAAGTGGCCTTTTGCCGCTTCCCCACGGCCTGGAAAGCGGTGGATCGGGGCCTCAGAGGCTTCCGCTGTTGCAGCTGAGGCCCCGATCTGGTGGGGAAAGGGCCAGATACAGGCCACCCCAAACGGGCAATCTGTAACGCACCTATAATTACACTTTTGAAATTGAAAGTTGAAAAAGACAAGGGGCTGATGAAGGAAGGCTTTGGAAACTAGTACAGAGCAGTGGATAAAGCTGTCGGGGGACAAAGACAACATATTTAAGCTGTCATTCACCTAGTCCACATACTCCGCTGTAATTCACACATTCATGCCCTACAAATTCTCACCATTTGGGGACATTTCTTTAGTGCTAGTAACAGTCATTGTCTCTGATAGAACAGGAAAACTCCAGCATGAGTCAACTCACTATTAGTTCAGCTATGCTTATAGAGCAATAAGAGACCTATGAGAAATATCTTTAGCAGTGATAGTCTGCTTTCTTGCAATTCCTGAGGAATTCATTCCTGTTAAATTAGGCATTACAGTTTGTCATATTTTTGGCTAAGATTCCTGGATGTCTTGTTTTGCAGGGAAACGGGGAACGTAAATTGCTTCTCCATACCCCAAGCAGGTGATTTACCCATAAAGCACATGAAGTAGGAAGGGAAGAAGAAAAAGAGACAGCAAGTCAATTCATTTTCATTTTATACAGTTCTACCCAGTTGCAGGATGACTGCAGTGTTAAATCCTCTGGGACAAAATTTGTGATTCTTCATTTGCTGAAGTGTTGGATGAAACTTTTCTGCTCGGATACCTTAATATTTTGCTGTACTATTTTCATTAAACATCCCTTTCCCTGCTCACTCAGAGTCTGAGGAGCGAGGAGGTGAGATCCATGTCAGAATCCAAAACAACAAACAGAAACATATATTGTCAACCCCCATGCCCCCAAACTAATTCCTTTAGTCTGTCTTTTACACATCAGACCATCAATTCCTCTATCCTGGCATTGTTACTGACTGGCATTAGTTTTCCAAGGTGGCATTGATTACTCACTTTGCTACCTGA
Source organism: Sceloporus undulatus (assembly GCF_019175285.1). Classification (NCBI taxonomy): domain Eukaryota; kingdom Metazoa; phylum Chordata; class Lepidosauria; order Squamata; family Phrynosomatidae; genus Sceloporus; species Sceloporus undulatus. The sequence goes on along the minus strand of NC_056526.1, from coordinate 78,189,656 downwards.
AACTGTAAATTGCATTCAACACATCCTTACTACCACTGAGCTAATGGCACTGCTTTCATGCTTTGCAAATGTAGGGAAACTTCTTAGCAGCTAAAGAGGCAAGTTTAATTGCACTAATTTAAGTCCAATAAACCAGACCAGACTAAGTTATCGTGAGTGCATGTCTATGGGACTTTCAGAGAAACAACATTCAAAGTCTTTATCCTCAGGATCTCCCAGTGAATGATAAACATATAAAACTTGGCTTTTCCCAAGACATCCTCTGAATTATCTGCTGTCCAAACAAGACATATGGCTGTGCCACTTTCACTTCTTTAGTCAAGACCAGCTGAGCAAAACTAGGAAGCTACATAATCTTATGTATTTTTATCTAGAAGTAAGTATAACTGTGTTTGATTGTATTCACTGTGAGGATTCACACCCCTTTCAGTGACACCCCAGAAATGAAATGTCTTCCCCTTGGAGGTCTGGCTGACATCAAAGATGGCTTCTGTATATTTATTTATTGCATTTTATGCCACTTTTCTCCCAGCAGAGGATCCAAGGCAGATCACAAACAAATTTGGCTAAAAACAAAAATCAAATTAACACAACTAAAATATTCCCATTTTAAAACCATTTATTAAATGATGTATAATAATTTAAATATGCACAAATTAAAACTAGAGTAACCCCCAACACCTTCATATGAAGAACTGCTGCAAACACTCCTTAAAAGCCTGCTGAAACAAGAAGGTTTTGTCTACTGGCAAATGGAGACTAGGGATGGGGCCAATGTAGTCTCCCATGGAAGGGTATTCCAGAGAGTGAGCAGCCACCCAGGAGGCCCTCTGATATGTCCTCACCAGAGTAATGGTGGTTGGACTGAGAGAAAGCCTGGTTAAAACATAATGTTTTATCAAAGCCTTTGGGGTGCCAGCATTTTATTTCAACTGGTACAGGTTGTTAAGTAGTTTAATTTGTTGCAATTCATAAATTTTTTAATGTTTGGGTTGTTAATGTTTCTCAACTGTTTAAATTATTTCTCATTGCTTTAATTTTAAATTGTTCTAAATTACTTCAAATTTATTTTTGCCCCATACAATACTCTTTGATCCTGTGATATAGTGAGGGATATAAACGTTTTAATAAATGTATATTTTAAATAATTCATGGAACTTTGTGGACTACATGTCCCAGAATACCCCAGCTAGCATGGCCAGTGACTAACCTGGGTGAGCAATTCTGGGGTTATAGTCCAACATTAACTGTTCCAGAGCTTGCCGCCATAGCAAATAAAGGGATTTAACCTTACGCGGTGTGTGTGTCCATAACGGATCCTCCATGTATAGGAAGGGGTCACTGTAAGATGTAAACAAAATATGTGTTACTATGGCCAAATGACACAGCTCCAAGAATGGGTGCAATTGTTATGCTAGCTTTAACTGAGCAAATGCTTTTCTGGTCACCACTGAAATTCTACAACATAGACTCCAACCATACATGGAGAGAAAAATCCCAAAAATTTCCAAAAGCACGGTTCAGGAAAGGATGAGGTACTAGACACCACATTGCAAACATACGATGGATAATGGAGTAAACCAGGGAGCTCCAAAAGAAAATCAACATGTGCTTTATCGACTATAGTAAAGCCCTTGACATCACAGATCATGAAAGGCTATGGAACACCTTTAAAAACATGGGAGTGCCAACACATCTGATAGTTTTGATGAGGAATCTATACTCAATACATAAGGCTATTGTCAGAACAGAATATGGAGAAACAGAATGGTTTCCAATTGGCAAAGGAGTCAGACAAGGCTGCATCTTATCACCCCACTTGTTCAAATTATGCAGAACATATTATAAGAAAAGCAGGCTTGGACACAGAAGGAGGAGGAGTGAAAATAGGAAGAGGAATATCAACAAACTGAGATAAACAGATGACACCATAATACTAGCATAATACCTCAAAGACCTGGAACAACTACTAAGAAAGATCAAGGTAGAAATTGCAATGGCAGGCCTTTTCTTGAACACAAAGAAAACAAAAATAATGACCACAGCAAACCTACACAAATTTGAATCAGACAATGAAGAAATAGAAATAGTAAAAGAATTCTCATACCTGGGATCAAACATTGATAGAAATGGAGACTGCAGCCGGGAAATCAGAAGATAAAGAATGGGAAGCTCAGCTATGAAAGAACTAGAGAAGATCCTAAAAAGCATACACAACTGAACACAGAAGTTAGTATCATACAAGCCATTGTAGTCTCTATTGCCATGTATGGATCTGAGAAATGGACAGTTAAGGAGGATAGAAGGAAAATCAACTCATTTGAAATGTGGTGCTGGAGAAGACTGCTAAGGATTCCATGGGCAGCCAAAAAGACAAACAAATGGGTCCTGGAGCAGATCAGGCCAGAAATCTCTCTAGGAGCCAAGATGACAAAACTCAGGTTGTCATACTTTGGATAAATTATGAGAAGGCATGAATCACTGGAAAAAAGAGTAATGCTAGGAAAGGTAGATGGAGGTAGAAAGAGAGGAAGGCCACATGCAAGATGGATGGACTCCATTAAAGAGATCATGAGTATAAGTTTGCAGGAGTTGAGCAGAGCAGTGGTGGACAGAGAATCTTGGAGATGTATCATCAGCAGGGTTTTCATGGGTCAAGATTGACTCAAGAGTAGTTAACAACAACAAAATGTTAACTCAACAGTGAGTGCAGCTTCATCGTGAAGTTAGGAGTACATTTTGCCCACTGCTAATAACGTCATCGTTTCCACTGCAAAATGGAATCTTTGGGTAACCGAAATGCTGAGAAAATTTTAAAAAGACTATGGAATTATGTTCTCCTAAAAACATTCTCAAAAATAGATACACTTCTGTTGTACTTTCTAGTCTCTGCATCATATTTCTGTTGGAAGTGCTGTTTGACATAAATACAGTATTTTCTATAATTTCTTAATTCTATCCATATTTAGAACTAAAAAGACTATAATCAAGTTCTCCCATTTTAACTCTTTAACCCATTACCTTAACTCTTTAGTTTCTTGTCTGCATTTTAATTTTCTTTCATGTGAACTTTTTTAAAATGTTACTCTCTTCACCAGGGAGGCTTTACATAAAAGAGAAAGATAATGGAAATGCTTTTTACTTCTTTTAGAGAGATCAAAGGAAACTTCCCAAATGTTTGAATGCATAGTAATTCACTCAAAGCTTTCATATAGACAGGCAAATGATATTTCAAAGCTCTTGAGCTGGTGGATAACCCATGATTTGCAGTTAATACTAATAAAACAATATGGCAGCTACTAAAACTGGTGGGAGCTTGGATGAAGTTGGAATAAAATAAAGTAACCATAGATGTCATTAAAATAGCTTATCAAACATTAAGAATGGTGAGTCAGGCCTAAATCCTACTAGAATAGATCAATTAAATCAGGGATTTACATACATTTTGATTCATCTTTCACAAATTAATTCATTGTGCCTACTTCAGTTGTAATGATCAATAAATTCAATTTCAAGCCATGTGGTGGTTCAATACTTCATTATATCCCATTTTTATAACAATCTGAATTTAGAATTTTTTTAAAAAAAACACAGAAAACAATTTCTGTATTTAAACACAGTTTCACAGTCACTCTATAAAATATTTTTGAATTTGTAAGATGCTTTGTATCCCAATTTTGGGGCGGGGGGGGGGGAAGCAGGATAATCTTAATAATAATATTGCATTTTTGTATATAATAATATATATATATGCATTCCAGTGAGTGTTTGAACTCTGTTGCAAAATCTGGAAAAGTGCATGAAGAAGTGTATTCCAATTATAGTGGCCCATAAAAGTTCTGTTCATTAGATTTGTAAATGAGTCTGGTAAGTGTGAATTAAATTGGTTTCCTTGAAAATACAGATTTCCAAGCATCCTTGTATAGCACTTCCACTTGCATGGAGTGATGATCCCCATGAAAGATGTAGCTAAATCTATTGGATGGCATGGTGTCATAATGTTCTCAGGTTTGCTATGTGATTCCTGATTGACTAGGACTATACAGTGGGACCTCTCCTTACATGGGGGATCAGTTTTGCATCCCCCGGCATAAGGGAAAATCCACCTATGCTCGAGCGCCACAGGAAAAAATTGTTGTTCTCCCCATGTGACTTCCGCGTAAGCTGGAAGCCGCATAAAATGCGCCCGCATGTGGCATGGGCGCACTGTATAATGAAAAAGCTTTTTTTTTTCTGGTTAGAAAATGAGAAATTTCATCATTTGTGAAATAACAGATTAAATCAGGTGCAAAATATTCAAAAACAAAAGTAGAAAAGAATTTATAAATACCATATGTACTTCAAAAACAGAAATAATCAAAAACATGCAGTATCAGATAATGCAACATCAATGAGTGAAAATTATGCTAGATGCAGGTAATCCAGTAATTCAGTAATATGGATTCAGATAGTCTTCCCAACATGATTTTGAACATGTTTTATTTATTTATTTATACATGTCCTGCTCAGCCGCAAAGGCTCTCAATAATAAGTACCAACAAGATTATGGCTTAAATTTTAATAATGCTCCTGAAGTTTTATTGTAAATGTATGTTGTTGCATGCCTAATAAAGGTTGACTAACTGACTGACAAGTACCAATAATAAGCACAACATATACAAAGGGTTTCCATTTTATTCCAGTTGCTGTCCATTCCCATTTATATTTCGATATATATATCTAATACAATCCCACTTATAGGATTAGTGATATAATATAAAAAACTGAATTGGACCAGATTATTGGTGTCATACAACTATATTAGTTCTCTTATACAAATGCAGTTGTACTTTTTTGAACACTGTACAGTGGACATATTCACTTTGTGGTTGTGCACTCATAGTTCCATAAATGCAAATTTTACTTGAGCCTAAATACTATAATTAGTTCCAACCATCAGTTGGATTTACTTCTGAGTTGACTCATTACTCAACAATTGGCTAAATGGGTCTACAATAGTTGAGACTTTCTAATGCATTAGTTTTAGGAATGTCTGAAGACTACCCCAAAGCACTGTATCATGTAGCTAACAGGACTGGCTCACAACATTTTCATGACTGAGGCAGAACAGTAAATGAGTTTGCCAGCTCAAGATATACTATCCACTTTATTTTGTACCTGAAATCATCAATGTGCCCCTCAATTGAGGTATGAATTAATAAATTAAATAATAGTGGGTTGCCCTTTTTGCACTACCAAAAAAGAGTGACCATCTTGTTAAACCATCATAAACAGAATTAGAATCATGTAAAGTTGAATTGCACAAGTTTTCAATGTTTGAATCCTCAGGAGAGGCGTAGAATCATAGACACACCATTGGGACCATGGCACAAACAGAGACAGTAGTATGGATGTTGTATGACAGTGCCAATGCACAATGTATCTCGATGCACAAAGTGTTCTTTTGTGCAATGGAAGCCTGATAGGTAATGTGACATCTTATGTGGTGACCACTGTACATTGTACAAATTAATTAGTATGGTTGTGTAAAGTCATTTACTTATAGTTGTGTAAAATCATTTACTTATAGTAGTGCCTGCTTCTGGCTTTTCTTCTAAACTATTTCTATTTTCCTGGTGTCAAGTCAAGGGAGTCATCCAGGAAGAATAAAAATTTCATTTTCTTAATTCGTTGGTCCAATATGCTCAGAGCCCTTACATTCAGAATTGTAAACTTCACTGGTGTTTTGCTTCTTCCTACCCCTTACAACTAGGTAAGTTTGTGAATGCAGCAGATGGTGCTGTATTATATTATACACTTACAAATATACTTCTATATGCCTTCTAAAAGAGCTTCAGTTAAGGACAGTGTATCTCTTCTGAATGCATGCTTCAAAGAGGTAATGGGCTAGATGAAGGAAAACAAATAGAAACTGAATTTAGAAAAGACACAGTTGCTTACTATTAAGGATGCAATTGGGACTGGAGGTATGTCAAAAAGCTCTCAATTTACACTCCCAGTATAACATAGGGGTTACACTCCCTCTGAAAGACTGTGTTTACAGTTTGGGAGTGTTCCTGCATCTGTCTCTCCAAATGTCAGCTCAGTTAGATGTGACAGGAGTGCCTTACAGCTTCACTTGATATGCCAACTGTGCTCCTTCCTAGAACTGGAAGGGCTAAAGATGGCAGTGCATGTGCTGGTAGCTTCACAGCTGGACTTATGTAATACTCTCAGCATTGGGCTTTGTATCAAGTCCATAAATTCCAGCTGTTTCAGAATATGGCAGCCAGACTGATTATGAGTACATCCAAGAGCAATCACATCACACTGATCTTAAAATCATGCCACTAGCTGCCAATTAGTTCCTGGGCAAAGTACAAAGTGTTGGTTATTACCTTTAAAGCCCTACCTGATTTGGGTCCAGGCTACTCAAGGATCACCTTCTCCCATACAATCTGTGCTGTATAATCAGGTCTTCTGGGAAATGTTTGCTCCAGAACTAGACTGGGGTTGGTTTCCCAGTCGACCTTTTCCTCTCCTGCTCCTACACAATGGAATAACCTGTTGGAAGAGATATGACAGCTGAAAACACTAACAGTATTTAAAACAACATTAAAGACACATCTTTTCTGGCCCGCCTACCCAGTCAATTTTAAATCATGACTTTTAAAGGGTATGTTTTAAAGAATGTATTATGTGAGTGTATTTTAATGGTTTTATAGTATTGTATTTTAACTGTTGGTTTCATGTGCTTTCTTTTTTAATTGTGTTTTGTATTTTAACATGTTGTACTCTGCCTTGAGCCTTGAGGAGATGTGGGAAATTAAATAAAATTATTATTATTATTATTATTATTATTATTATTATTATTATTCAATTATAGCACTATGATCCCACTTTAAATACCATGGCTGCATCTTATGGAATCCTTGGGTCTGTATTTTGGTAAGGCACTGGGGCTCATCTACACTGGCTGCCAGAAAACATGCAGGGGTGTCATTATGAGGTGTGTGTGTGTGTGTGTGCAAAATGCACAAAGTAACACCTTAAGAGGGTGACATATTGCTCCCCAATTATCTGCTTTTTGGCAGAAATGGGCAGAAATGGGATGTGGCATTTCCCTGTATCACTTTAAAGTGCTGAAAATATGGTGTGATATGGTTCCCTTTTCTCCTCTTTAACTGTTCACCACTTATTCTTCCACCCACTGCCCTTCAGTGCCTGTTGATATTATATTTGAGCCTTTTTGTTCATTTTTATTTTCAAATTTGCTTATCTTTTTACAGTTTTTTTAATTTTAAGTGTTTTCTGTTGTTTTTCTGCTGCTTCTCCAAATATGTTGTGACTCTTTTGCTGCTATTTATGTCATTTTACAACCTTTTATAGCATTTATGATTTTTCTAGCCTTTTATGGCATTTTGCAGCATTTTGCAGCATAATGTCCCTTTACAGTTATTAAAATTTATTTTTAATTCTTTTTAGCATTGTAGCGATCCTACTGCATTAAACAATGGTAAGCAATACTTCTTGGTTGTAGAGACTTATTTGAGGATAGAAAAGTAGGTAAAAGTGACTACAAAAGTCACTTCCAGCTTTACATTTCTCTTCTACCAAGCCTTAGTGTAGCGTAGGTGTCCTTGCTGCCATATTCATCTGCAAAGATGACTGCAGTGATGGGTGGCTCCAGCTCTGTGGTCTGAGTTACCACACATTCATTTAACTGGGAGAATTCTCCTGTACTGCTGTCTCTGTGCCTCCATATGGCCCTCAATGAACTGGTTGCCATAGCCCCTCTTATCGGATGGATTATGGATGGTTTGACTTGTCCCCATTCCTCCAACAACCATCATTGCGGAGATTAAGGTCATGAGCTGCTGCCTCCTTGGGCGCTATAACGCTGGAAGTCAGTACTGTAATTTAGAGGTATAATTTTAATTTTGCTAGTTGTTTATGTCACAACTATTGCCATGGCATTCAGTGATATACAGGATTAATGAGTAACATAAGTACAAAAATATTTATTAAGGCTTCTGTATGGTGTGGTATGGGAAGAAGTTGGGGGGTGAAATCATGAGTTATCACACTGAGTGACATCAACCTTAGGGACACCACTGAAAACATGGAGACACCAAAGCCAGTGATTAGGTGTGTGCATGAGATCACATGGCCTCTTCTGGAGATGCCACAGCCAGTAATGGGGGGAGGGATTGCTTGTTGTGATGTCTCCAGGAGGCATCCAGCAATGTGATCTGTGGGGATGGGGGTCACTCTACCCCTCCTTGTTTATTGCATGGGTGCCTTTTTCTGCAGATGAGGTGTGCCAGGCAGACACTCACAGGGAGTTGCTTGGCTGGTCAGGACACAGTGGCAGCAGCTCTGAAGAGGATCCATCCTCTTTCCTGCACTTCTTAATGCAGGGTGAGAATGATAGTTCAGATCTTGGTGGGTGGACAACTGGATGGACCCAATCCAGCTGTCTACATAAACAAAAGAACCAGAGGCACTCTGGGCTTCCTGGAAATCCTAGTGTTTTTGTTCCAAAGGAAGCAAAGCCAGGTTAACAGCCAAAAACCACAGATCCTTTCCAGGAGAAGCCATACATCATGGAGACAGTGGGCATTGTCTTTAGGGTGTGTGCGGTGATTTTCACCAGTGTAAACAAGCCTCAGAGCTCTCTGGCTGACAATTCTTATACCCCTCACCAAACTACAAACAATAAGGTTGTAGCTGGGACACGTAAAGTGGAAAAATAGTTTTAGAATTGTGCAATGCAGAATCATCCCAAACTGAGATAAATGGTTTTATCCATATCTAAACTAAGGATTAGAAAATACCCTTGTCATTGTATTTAACATTTAAAATAATAATCACTCATGTGCTAAAATGCTGTTCCACAAAGTGTAACTTTGATGCAGCAGCTTTGCTCAAAATGTTTAATCCCTTGCTGCGAAATTAATCACTTTGTCCTAGATGTCTTGACTGACTGATTGATGGATTAATTGACTGGCTGATCTCCGGCACATTTCCTCTTTGCTATTTCAGGATAATTATTTTATATTTTTTCATACAACTATGAAAGCAGAAACAAATACCAAAAGTAAAGCCTTAAATTTCTATCTGAATTCATTATTCTATTCTTATTCTTTAGCCATACAGAAAGCTTTTTAAACATTGTGCTCTCAACCTGACATTTGTCTGTGAAATAGCCTGGAGCAAATTACTCACTGCCAAGTTATAACTATTGAAAATGAGGTTTTATGGAGTATTCAGGGCACAACAATCTTGACTGAAATTGGAAATAGCCCAACAGTAATTATGCAGAGTGAAGAACATAATATTAACATATTCGGAAATCATAATTTTGCAACATACTTTCTGTAATTGCATTTTTAAATTTTCTCTTTAGTTGAGTATTTTCCTTTTTCATATATATCTCAGTAAACTGAACAAGAGCTAAGCATAATCTGAAAAATGAAAGAAGAAAACAAAAACAGTGCATGGAGTGCTGTATCACAAAACTTTCACACTCAAAGTATTTTCTTTGTAGGTGAGCAAACCTTTGCAAAAACCTGAAGGAATTTGCCTCAAAGATGTTTGTAGGTGACATATCAGAAGAAATGGTCATCACATGGCATAACATAAATTTACTTTTCCCATCACCTTTAAACAAGTGGGGAAAAAATAGCTTAGCCCCTGTAAGTTATGTTGTGGTAACCTCTCATTTGAATCACTGTAATGCAGTTGGGTAGAACTTTGAAAATGAACATTGAAAATGATCCAGAAGTTATAATTAATATAAAACACATCTACCAATATGCCAAGAGAAACAGCTGTCAGGAAATAAGCTACACCCATCTTGAAATTATTTATTTCTCAGCTGAATTCAAGGTGCTGCTATTGTCATATAAAATGCTAAATTATTTGAGAACTAGATGTTATATGAAAGAATATTTCTCCATCTGTCAGATATGTGGAAGGCTCCTTCTTATTATCCCACCATTAGTAGTAGTAGATAATTTGGTAACCCATTTTAGTGTTTTGACCTAGAATGCTCATAAGACATATCTGGTGCCAGCTTTACTGCATTTTACTGCCAGCCTAAGAAATATTTATTGAGCCAAAAATATATGAACATTTAACAAATATGTCTAGATAACTGTAGTGTAGTTTTGTTGTGTTTTCTGATATCCCCCCTGATTTTTTTTATCTCTTCTGTCAAATGTATTCTACTTTATAGTTCCAATATTGTTTATTCTATTTTATTTATATAATATTGGCAGCTGCATTTGGACTTGATAAGGAAAATAAAATGAATCTTCCATGTGATGAGTAAGTTGACCTCTAAGAAATGATCCCCAGACCTCTAAAACCAAGGAAATTATCACATTCCATTTAAAGTGCCTTATCCCTGACAGGATACAGGCATGTTTAAATTTACAAATGGGTTTTATCGTATTCACCATGGCCAGGGAAATGCAGCTTGTATACAGCTCAGATGCCCGACAGGTTATTCTGCAGCATTTCAAGAATGGAAAAATCTTATTCTTAAAAAGCCACAGAATAAACCCAACTGGCATTCAGTCTGTATATGGGCTGCATTCACCTGGCCATGGGTAAATGCGATAAAACCCGTTTGTAAAATTTAAATATGCCTCTATCCTGTCAGGCAGTAATCTCCCAAATCTTGCTGGTCAGTCTGAGGACTTCTCTAATGTATTCAAATAGTTCTTCCTGCTTAAAATGAGTACTTCTAATGTTTCTAACAGCAGTGGGTGCATATTAAAATAGCATTATCTGTCCCAGTGGGCACACAAGCCATTGAGTCCTAGTTCTAAAAAAAAAAGCAAGAAATTGGTATCTTCTAAGGCTGCCACCCTTCAGGCTTCCTTTTGGATCCAGGAAGTGTACATTAAAATGGTATTGGCCACAATAAAATAATAATTGCCATCCACTGGCTATTGAATCCCAGTTTAGAAGAAAAAGAACAATGGTGTTCTTACAAAAACAATTAAATACAGTAAGACCCCATATTATGCAAGGGATTCTTTCTGGAACACTTTGTGTTATAACAAATTGCATGTATAATCTGAAACCCTATTTCTCTTACCTGAAATGAATGATGAAGTGTTCTCTCTAGGCATTTTAAGATCCTCCAGTGGGATTCTATGGTGTGCTTCTACTGGAAGTTGACTGGGACAATATGCAAGGATAACTAATGAGGGACCTGCAGGTCTTTGTATATAACTCAAACCACAAAATACGAACTAACATACAGTAATACAGAGTCTTACTTTAAATAGCTGCATAGTGGTCAGGTTGCTTCATGCTTCCATTTGCTGCTTCCTCAACCAAACAACCTTAATATCATTAGAAGTAGTACCATCTGAGGTTTAATAACAATCCATTCAGTGAAAACAGACAAACAAGGGGTGAGGTAGGGAGAGGAGAGACACCACTATCAATTAACCCAATAGAAAGAAGCTGGGGGGATGGCCCAAATAAGCTAGTTCTCACATGGGCATCTTATTGATATCAGTATGGGACAATATTAGTTTTTGCTACTGGAGGGGAAAAAATCTTCGTAATATCCTGGTGTTTTATTTTCAGTAGTTCTGAAAAGTTATACACTTCAAACATAAACTAAACCTCCATGTGTTCTTGCGTGTGTGTGTGTAAACAGAGAGAGAGGGAGAATGCAAGACAGAACTTTCCAACACATTCTTGGACGTTTCCTATTTTGCATGGAAAGTACTGTATTCTCAAATATTTGACCAGACCAAAAGACAGGCCTATAAAAATGTATTACACATACCAGTTCTCAATCACTGAGACCTCACTCAGTCACTACTAATAACATGCACAGAAAATGCCCATGCCTCCTTTTAGATACACACATTTAAATGAGAAGGGTGAAGCCTCAAAGCTACCTCTCCCATGTATGTTCATCAGCTAATATGTGCACACATTCATAGGTATAAGTAACTGACTATCATAATATGTATGTGTATGAAATACCCTCCAACTGTTCACATTTATCAGGAAAAGCCCCAGATAATCTTCTGTCATCCCATTTTTTCAGCTGCTGTTAAAATATCCCAGTTTCTCTCTTCTCCTCCTACTTTCTCCCCCTTTTAACTCTGTTTGCTTCAGTTTTTGCGATCTGAGTTTAAAGTGCAAAAGTAGTTTGCACTTAATTGAGTCAGCAAGGAGAGAAAAGGAGATAGTGGAATCTCATCTTTCCCTGTAGACTCAGGGAAAGCTACTGCTACAGCCTCTCCTGGATTAAGCATTCTCACTCATTTATAACTTTGTGCTGCCTTCACCACACTCTGATGCTGCTTGGCCACATGTGTCCCTGTTTTCATCTGTGAAATGATGGAATATATGACATTATCTAGTCCTAAATCAAGCAATTCATATAATTAAGTACATTTAAATTCATAGTTGTTGTTGAAATGTGATCAAGAACGCAGCTGAACACTTACCACCTATCTGTGTATGTGGAACCAGCAGACAGGAAAGTTAACACAAAAACACAGAGGATCAGCTACTAGGAAGTTGCTCACCACAACAGCAGAGATGGAGGGGCTTGCAAGGAAGCTGAAAGCAGGCTTCTTTAAATAAAGGACTTTGTCTTAGATATAGACTGATTTGTAATAGCACAAACACACCTGAAGCATAAGGTACACTGACCTCTCAGCATATGTGAATTATGTTTGCATGTTGCCAGGAGTTTTGAAAACTGTCCATTTGAGTCACAGTAGAGCAGAACAATGTACTGATTGCTGGCAAGCCAAGATACTGAATTCAAGGGGGATTGAAGCCTCCATTCAGCATTTTCCAATTTTACAGGTAACAAAAGAACCATAACAATTAGAAGACAGAGAGTGCTCATCTATTACCTCCATTTACCACATAGAGATTTTGGAGGTAATGTACTTTAATCAAGGCCTATTGAAGTCAATATTAATGCCTTATGTGTTTTCAGTAGGCTTTGGATGAGACAGTAGTTTCTTTGCTTATACTTTTGGGAAATAACTACAGTATTTCACACAAGAAATCATACCACCTTATAAACTCTTAGAAGCCTAGCATATGTTGTGAAGTGCTATTAATATTTAATGTTGCAATAACAATTTCCAGGGGTATAATGATCTAATCAAAATGGTTGCACACTTTGAAACATTGCGAAGAATTTTTGAAATATCTACAGTAAGAAAGCTATAAGGAAATGACTTGTTCATTTTCATACTCCTTAAGGGCAATGGGATTTCTTTACAAAATAGATGGACCCTTTTCCCACTTACAAATCAAATGGTGTACATATTCATAAAATTATCCCCCAAAGAGACAATTTTCTTTTCAACACATCCAGAAGCTCAGAGAAAAGAAACTAAGGTCTAGCATTCTCTTTTCACCAAGCTTTAAAATGATAGTATTCTACGGTAATTTAATATATTTTAAAACATTACCATAATACAGAATATTAAAAAGTAACACACTCCTGAACTGACTCCTTGTTGACCATCCCATGAAATAATGAGACCACACACAAATACTTGGGCTGCATATGGACCACTTTGTTTAAATTATCCCCTATTTAAGTTTTATTTCCTGAGATGTGGAAAGAGGGAAAGTTGCTGGGCCATCTGGTGTCTCCCAGACCTTCTCCCAGTTTCGCCTAGTTGAAAGACCTGAACCCCAAGGAGAACCCAGAGGCTGAGTTGCTTGCAGTCATCTACTGGAAGGCCAACCCAAGGATCCAACCTCTAAAGTGCATAATTTAAAGTGATGGCTAAACCCTCAGATCAGCCCTCAGGATGGCCTCCTTCCTCAACTTCTGGTCTCATGACAAGTAGGGTCAGTCCCAGAGCCTTATTTTTCACCTAATGGGTGCCATAGGTGCTTGCCAAACCCTTACTTTCTGCCCATACTAACAGCCACAGATAAGGAGCAAGCATCTGCTTAGCCCCTGTCCCCCACCTGACTTACCCAAATCTCTTCACTCCCCATTGCAAATCTCCCAGGAATATCTGGTTCCATGCTTCAGACAAGTGTACACCAGTCTACACTCAGTAGAGCTGAGACCTTTAGAAAATTGTTATGGATGCAACAAAAATTGGCCCAATCCCCTGGCCAGGACATTATTATTATTATTATTATTAGTAGTAGTAGTAGTAGTAGTAGTAGTAGTGTTTATTTATATAGAACCGTACATTTTGCACAACACTTTACAGAATGATCAAAATAATATTAAACCTGCCAATGGTGTACAATTCAAAATAATAGCTTTAAAACTATAGACAAACAACATACTTAAAAGAGATATCAAGCTATAGTTTGAAATGCTTCTGCAAACCAAAAAGCCTTTAATTCAGACTTAAAATTAACTGGAGAAATAATAGTTTTCAAATGTTTAGGGAGGTGGTTCCAGGAATAAGCAGCAGCAATTGAGAAAGGATAACTCTAGGCTTGGCCAGAAGCCCTGAGCCCCTGGATCACAGAACTCAAACCAAGTGATAGGAGGAGATAACAGCTGACAGATTTGGGGGGGGGAATCATGCAAGGCTTTGAAGGTTAAAAGAATTATTATTATTATTATTATTTATTTATTTCTATTCTGCTTTTTCTTGATGGGAATCAAGGCAGATTACAACAGATATTTAAAACATAAGACAATTAAAATCACAATCAGAATTTCAAAAAATCAATTCCCCTACCCTCTCGCCAATCATATAAAATTGAACAAATAACAAAGAAGCTTATACTGAATCCTGAAAGGAATGGGAAGCCAGTGAAGACATATCAACAGAGAAACGACATGTTCAAAATGGTGAGCCAAAAAGATAATCAACGCAACAGAGTGTTGAATGGAAACCAAAGGACCAACAGACAACAGAAGCCTTGCCAAAAGAAGGTTGCACTAGTCAAGGCAAGAGATAACCAGGGCATGAACCAGAGTCTTAGCAGTAGAAACTGAACGAAGAGGTCTGGTTTTATCTATATTATAAAGAAAAGGTCGCAAGACTTGGCTGTGGTCTGCATCTGTAGGATAAACAACAAAGATGAATCAAAAAGGCTAACTGATTCTTTCACAGGATGGATGGGAATATTATTGACTGTAATTGAAAATGTATATTGTGAAGTAGGTTTAGATGGAAAAATTAGTAGTTCTGTTTTAGTCATGTTAAGTTTTAAGTGCCAATGAAGCCTCTATGTTGATATAGCTGAGACATGATTAACATGTTGTTCAGTGTCTGAAGAGAGTTCTAAAGTGAAAAAGAATAATTATGTATCATTGGCATAGAGATGATATTGAAAACCATACTAACTGCCACAGATAAGGAGCAAGCTTATCTAAAAACTGAGTATATAAAGAAAATAAGAACAAACCCAGGATGGAGCCTTGAGGGACTCCAAATGGTAATGAGACGGAAGTAGAAACTTAACCTCTGGCTACCACAGCAAATGACTAAATTAAGATATAATCTAAACCAATCGAGGACCAAAAGCCTGTGCAGACTGGCCATTAAGGCCAGTCTGGGGCGGAGTCAGAGTGTGGTGTCCATGGTGGTGTGATGCCACTTGCTGCACCACATGCCGTGCAGTATCATGCCACTCTTCTGGCACTGTTTTCAGATGATGCAGCACCAAAGGAGCACCGTAAAGCCGTGGCATGGTAGCTACAATGCCCTTTCCAGGGCTTTAAATCAGTACATCCTAGCTCCTGGAGCAGATCTACCAAAAGAACATGACCAATTATGTCAAAAGCTGCAGAGAGATCAATAAGAATTGAATATAAGCCTTTTGACTTGGCCAAAACACGATCATCTTTAATTTTTGTGAGGGCCGTCTCTGTTGAATGCAAAGGACAAAAGCCAGATTGAGTGCTGTCTTTTAAGGACATAACAAGTGGAAGGCAAATTGACAGTCTGGCATGGTGCATAATGTGTCCTTTTTCATACAAAGTGTTAGGACAGTATAGGATGCAATTCTTCTGCACTTTTTCACTAGTAGACATTCTGTTAAGTATCTTTTGGAAAATGGAGGCATTTTTGAAAATACCAGTAGAGGGCTAAAGCTTTAAATATACTATGTCACATCTTAACTAAAATTATGAAAGATGTAACAGTTAAGGCAGGCAATACTGAAAAAGAGCCACATACCCTGTAGATTTATTTAAAAATCGCCAACTTAATTTTCCATTAACATTTCCTAGTTTGGCATCTTAAAGAGAAGGAAAGTTGATTTCAGCAGAACATCCTGTGGGGAAATTAGTTCATTTTGCTAAAGTATCTTAATAATTACAGTGACATCAAGGTTAATTGCTTAATCTGTATTGCCATAGTGCAGTCCCATAGAAATCCCAGTGCAATCTGTTCTATAATTAGTGCCAAAATACCCATATATAGAACAAGCTGTAACCTAAATAAAAGTACAGGTTGGCTATGATTAATAAATATGAACTGTGCTATTGCACTGCACTTTGCTTTACTTTTTTTTGGAGGGGGAAGGTGATAGTTCTCTATGAAACATTCTTTACAATTTACTATGCCAAGAATTCATTCAAAGGCATGTGGCCTCATTGTTTAAGATAAGCCAAAAATGTTCATATATTTTTTTTCTCAATAACACATTTTAAAAAAGAAAGTTTATAAACTTTCATACCCACAGAAAAAGAACATTTGTTTGCAGATTTCATCTGAAAATACTAATACTTGTATATGAAAATTGTCATTATGATGTTTCATACTATAATGGATAATGTTATGGTTTGCCTAGGTGAGGAGAAAACACCTTTCTTTCTAAAAACATGCATCATGAAATGGGAATATTCCCCCCTAGAGTTTTTTTAACCTTATTATTTTAATGTTCTTTAATAACTATAATGAAGATCTAATTGACCGAAACTGATGTGTGCAGTGGCTATCAATTCTGATTAAGCAGTAAAGACACCAATGGCTAAAGAAACAAATCAAGTTTTTACAGCAGAAATGAGAGAATAAAGAAAGGAAGACAAGAGGTGGAAGAATCAGTTTAAATCTCAGAGAAGTAGTTGGATAAGAAATGAGGAGATTTTGGGTCACTGAAAATTGCTTAACCTTGCTTTGTCTAAAGACATCTTATACTAAGTGCTGAGCATTGTTTCGTTTCCAACACAAATGATGTACTTCTGCATCTGACACCAATGGAATTGGGAATCCTCCGCCCCAAACACGCTGCATTTCTCATTGGCACCATACATTTTCTGCAGAGATTTCTCCAGTCCTCCAGGTTTCTAGGGAACTACAGAAATGAAAAGAGATTGCTGGTTTTGATCGAAGGGGCAGGAGTCAGTTGAAGTACACCATTAGATTTTGCCCAGTATCAGATAATGGGTTTATATCCTGGCTAGAAACCAAACCTAGTTCCAAAGACATTTCATGTTTGTGTTTATAACTTCTGTCAGTTCATTCTGAAGCTCATTCCTATTTTCTAAACTACAAAGGATTCCATCCCAAATATGAAGGACGCTATTGTGAAAACCAGGCAGAATTATGCCAGGCTAGCAACAGCCAATAGAATGTTGGCCACTAAGAGGAGAAGAATTCCATTGCTGTCAGTCATAGTCAGATAAGGTTCAGGTTTCAGACAGTTATGGGTCTCTTTGTGTGAAAGTCCAGTGGTTAGGGACTGTGAGAGCTAAAGTTTGGAAGGAAATGACTTAGCTCTATGACAGGGTCTGATAGGGAACAAGTTCCGAAGCCAGCTAAATATCCTCAAACTTGAATGGAGTGAAAACTTAGGTGGGCATTCCAGCTTGGCTTGGGGTGCCAGTCAACTCACACCAGGAGGTTTGAACTGTTTTGCTGATGCGCTCACATCTGTATGGCATGGGGCATGCAAGGGACAAGACTGTTGGATTGCTAGGTGGCACTATGCCAGCAGCACCCTTGCTACACCTTCACCACCCCAGAATGTTTCTCAGACTCTGTAGGATAGGTCATGATACGAAAAAGAACTAGTCTTCTAAACTATTTATATAAATGTAAAAAAGAAAACAAAGGAATGAAGGAAAAATAAAAGCCTTCGACCAGCATTCTTTGCTAAAACATATATTTTATTTTATTTAGAATTTCTTGAGGCCTCTTGTGAATGTCAACACTATCCCTTCTACGTCTATTCTCCTTCTAATCCCCTCCCACAGAATAAAGCTGAAAAAAAGAAGGAACAAGGATGGTCAAGATACAATGCTGTCTGCGTCTGTAAGAAGCTACTGAAAAGGAAACAGTCTGAACAACAGAGCTGCTTAAGAAGGTCTACCATTTTTGGCAGGGAGCTAGGGAACATAGCCATAGGCCTGCCAGCTGAAAAACTGCCTCTCTCCTAGCTGAGTTGGAAGGAGCAATTTTTTAAAACATGAAACCACCTGCAGGCTGTTAAATATTTTAATTCACACTCTGACATTAATCTACTGTGATTGTTTGACAATTAATTTGCGGTGATTCATGAGCCCATGTTATTTCTTCATTTGGATGTGTGGGGTAGAAGAAGAAATGGTGGGAAATATTTTGGAGAAGCTCCCATTACAGCTTGCTACCCTACCGGAATCATCTCTGATTAACTGTGTAGTTATTTTCAGTTGCTAGAAGATTTGTCCATAGTTTATTTTTCAGAAAGATTTGTTCACTGGGAAAGCCTACGAATTAGAGAGACTGTTCCTGGCCATTACAGAACTTCAGGTTACTTCACATATTCTCATAATGTCAAAGTGCACAGCTGCCATTTGATAATTTCTTACAACAGGATCCAAATCTTTTCAGCTGCACTGGAAGCAACATCTTTTGATGCCCCATTTAGATTGTATAGAAATATCAATGAAACATGTTTAGAATTCTAGCCTTATTAATCTGGAATACCCTTTTTCTGTTATAAAGGCACACAGCTCTCATTGGTTCTTTGTTGAAGTAAATTGGTCAGGATCCAATGGGATACATCAATACTTATCTGAAGGAACTACTTCCATCTGTGGAACTGGGAAGGGTAATCCGGATCCATACTACCACCTTTCTCCCCATCCCTCTGCACTCCCAACAATCTCTGCAATATGATGAGAAATTTCCTGGAGGAATTTCAAAGGGCTGCTCATGGGAGAAAAGAAAGTTCTGTTGCACTGACAGCCTGATGTCAAAATGATACCAGATGTGGGCAATTTACCTTTCATGTACCTATTATAAAGCAGTATATAGACTTGTGGACTCTCCAAGGACTGTATGGATTGCCAAAGAGCTGGGAGGGGAAGAGGCCTGAAATTTGCTTCTGATTTTGAAAAAAAGATTATTTTTTTGATTTTAAATAGTGATGTAGGATCCTACAACCTAATTAGAAAGTTTTTCACAATGCTTATGTCAAGAAAAAGGCAGCCCTGTGAGTCTTGAAAGCCTGGAGTCTGGTGGATAAAGGAAATTCAGATCTCATCCACCATCATCTCTTCAGAAGATAAGTTTCAATGAGTTTGATAGGAACTGCTATGGGAATGAGACTTCACTCCTAATTTCTTAATGAATGTCATTTTCAGACAAATGTACTTACGTTCCTCAGAGCTTAATATGTCCTGCTCACCTTTAAAAAAAACTTAAGATAGTCATTAGTGTACTACACAAAGATATTTATGAGGCTATTATTATCCTACTCCAATTTGGGATGCAAAGCAACTTACAACATTTTTTTAAAAGAAATAGTTTTAAATGTGCAAAAGACAGAAATTAAAAAAGAGTAAACAATAAAAAAATAATCAAAACCAAATTAAAACATACACCATTAAAATGCACACTCACTACCAGCACAATAATCCAGTACATTGTTTAGGTGGGACAGGGTTTATACAATCAATAATCAAATGCCTGCCAAAACAGAAAAAAATATTTATTTATTTGTCTGTGAAAATATTTATTTGTCTGTGAAAAAGGGAGGGTGCCAGCTTAACTTCTCTGGGAAGGGAGGTCAAGAGTCTGGGAGCAGCACCAAGAAGGCCAAGAAGTGTTGAACCTATGAGGGTGGTGGGACAGAGAGAAGGCATCACCAGCAGATTTCAAAGCATAGGCAAATTTGTAAAAAAGAATACAATCCTTCAAATAACCTCAACTTGAGCTGTATATTATTATTATTATTATTATTATCATCGCCATCATCATCATCCTCCTCCTCCTCATCAATTATTTATAAAGTATGTGTCACCATGGCCAGATCTGATGTCTGAAGGAACAAATACAGCTGGCACAGAAGCTTTCAATGTGCAAATGCACTCCTAGCCACCACTGAAACCTAAGACTCATGGCTCAATCCAAGAGCACACTTGATCTGCAGATCTGTGTCTTCACAGAGAGTGTTGGAGATCCCATCCAGAGTAGGCTGAATCCCCATTCCCTGATCTGCTTTTTGACTGATCAGGTGCTCCTCCCTCTTGCTTTTCAATTTGTTTACCCTCATCCGGTCCAGGGACTGGTTTAGGACAAAATAGCTTCCTTGGCTCATGATGGGAAGAAGTAACAGAGTTGGGTGTCATCCACATACTGATAGCATGAAGCCCAAAAATGTTTAGAAATGACTGTTCATTACGCATAAATTCCATATTTCTCTCACTTTTCCAGATTCTGTAGCACTGTGTGATAGATCTGCCTCACTTGTCTACATCATTTCAACCACCCAGTTTCATAACAGCCAAACAATGCTTTTATTTTGCCAGATTTAAGGTGGGTTAAATAAGGCGAGTTAAACAAAATGTACAAAAATACAAATAATTTCACAGACTACCTGGAGCTATAAAGTTACAACCCTGAGAAGTTGAAAATCAATTCAGATACTAAGCACTACAACTGTAAATCCAAACTTAGACTCCTAATCTGTTACAATTGTCAGTGGAGTCACTCCTCTTTACACCTAACATGATTTTTAGTCCCTGCCTTTCTGATTATTTTTAAGGATTCAAACATGAGAAAGGTCACTGTTAACAAGCAAAATGATCTGAACCTAACCCACCTTTAGAAAACAGAAGAGAAAGAAAAATAATGGCAGCAGAGAATTATTTGCTCTGCTGTACCTCCCCCCCCCCCATAGCTGTTACCCAAACAAAGCTGAAATGGCACGAGATTATATGATCTGTAGAACTGCTCTGGGCAGTATCCATGGTGACAGGTTGAGGAAAAGGAAAACAGAAAATATTATTAGATTGCAAATGGACACATTAAAATCCATGGTACTGGACTTTAGAGGGCCCAAAGAAGCCTAGTCAAAATCCTTGCAAACATCTTTTTTTCTTCCTTTCTTTTTCATCATATGAAAAGCAAATCTGGGGCATAATAATGTCAATACTGAGTTACCATACTCTAATTTATCTTTATTTTAGGATGATAATAAAGATAATTGCTTTTTGATATTCCAAATAAGTTGCTTTTTTTAAAAAACGGGAAAGAGAAATTTCTAATGGTAATGTCTCAAATCCAATAGTTATTTCAATGCAGAGATTTGAAACCATACCGTTTTGAACTGCAGAATCCCACAGCTGTTGGGGCATTCTGGGAGTTGCAGTTCAAAAGGCTATGGTTTCAAAGCTCTGCATTTCATATCTCTATTTTACTACTAAATATTAGGAGTTCAGATTTGTGAGAATACAGCCCCCCTCAATGAAAAGAGTTTAGGATTGTTGTCAGTTACACTAGACTGAAATCCTTTGGTCCCAGCAAGGGTCCCTAAGTCATGAAATCAAGAGGACCTTCTTTGATGAAAAGGAGAGAAGTCTAAAAATGAAGAGGTCCACCCTGATGAGTTTATGTGTGGCTGAAAACCTTCGGCAACCCATGAACACAAGTGTGTTCTAGGGTGGATTTGGGTCTATGCAATCTCAAGTACTCTCACCAACCGCAACATGCCCTTAAACTGACAACCTAATGTTACCTGTCCTAGAGTTACCATCGCTCATGGGACTAATAGGATGAATGGGAAGGAAATAAGCCCACTTTCTTTGTGCATTTAGGTCATCTTATGCACATGGTGGGTGATGGTCCAGAGAGGAAACTCCTTCTCAATGGGGAAAACCAACATTCTGCATCACGTTCAGAGTGACCATGTGAAGGGCACACACATCTCTTCAGACATGTAGAAAGTAACAGATGCATCAATAAACTGGGGAGGACTACACATTTTTTCACAATGCCCAGGAAGGACAACAATAAAAATATAAAATACGATACAGTATATGTTATAACGTGCAGTCTTGGATTTAAGATTCAGGTCATAGACTGGGTTGTGTCTTCTAATGATTTAGTTTAGTTCCAAATCTGTCTGTATGACTAGGTACTGAACTGGAATAAAGGTTAAGGCATTCCAGTCAATAAATTATCAATCCAATGCATGCCTTTACTATACATCTACTGTTATTTGCACTGAAGTAAGATGATTGCTGCTTTGCTTTAGAAGGTCACATATCCTTGTCTTTCCTTGCAGAGCTTAATCGATAACAACTACATGTCAGCACATCAGAGCAAACATCTTCCGTTGCCTCTCTTCATTCCAGATGAACTGGCCCTGCCTATTCCTGATCTCCTTTTGCATCTGGGGCAAGTCCTTTCCTACATTTATAATCACTGCATCATTATGTGTGTATGGTCAGGCTGTCATTAATGACAAGATCACAAGGAAGGAATGCTAACGTAATTGTATACGACTGATAGGACAACCTCAGCAAAAATTGATCTTTCTGTCACCCCTTTTGAGTCATCTAATGGCATGTTGTTCTTTCAAAGAGACTTAGCCCTACTTGATAAACTTGGCCTCAGGTATTTCACTGAAGTCTCCAAGGAAGCCAGTAAGGAATGAGGTGATGGAGAAGGTCAACACCTATTGAACTGAAATTAATTAAATGGCCAACAGACCTTCACAGGACTCATTGCTGTGATTTATGTGTGCTGGCTTCATTAAATCAATACTGAAAATACACGTGCTCAATATGAAAAGAGAAGGGCTGCATTCCTTATCATATGCCTGGAATGTAAGTTAATGAAGATTGTCAACCCATCACAGTAGACAATTTTGCATTTCCCCCCATGCGTTGCTAATATAAATCTTAAAATAGTATTTCAGCTTCAACATTTACCTGACATATTCTTAGACATAAAACATTTTCATTTCCCTTGGTTTATACTCCTGTTGCAATTTCTGAAGCTTTCTTCAAAAGAAAAAGCAACGCACACACACACACACACACATATTTAGGACAAGACATTTAAGACAGGTTTGCAGAAATCCTTGCTCTTAGAATAAACAGTTTATGTATTTTTGAGCCCACTTCTTTGAGATTGTTGTACAAAGTGTACATAATGACATACAGAACAGACAAGAAATAGCCAAATTTCACCCATCCCTAATGGAGTCACAGAAAAGAACATGATACAGTGAACCATAGAAAATGTATGCTTTACACTATTTAAACGCTTCTCAATTTTTTTTATTGTATATGGAAAACTATTTCAACTCTGTTGATCTAGCTTTTTAATTTGTTAAATTTTTGAATATGTTTTTAGCCTTTCAAAAACCATTTTAATTATTCACACTGTGAAATTATCCAACAGATTATGGGATATTAATGTAGTAATCAAATAAATAAAATTGGAGTGATGTTATGAGTTAATGCACAAGTATTGCAGAAGTATGAAAGACTTTAGTTTTTTGTGGGGGGGGGGTTGTGGGGGCTATGTGTTTTAGAAAAGTTTATTCATGATGTCTAACCAGCAGCTGTGGCTGGCATCGTCAGAACCAGCCACAGCTGCTAGCAAAATGTCAGGAATAAACTCTTCTAGATCACATCCTCATAGCCCCCAAACCCACAAAAAACTATGGTTGCCAGCCATGAAAGCCTTTGACTATAGCCTGTTACAGACTGCCAAAATAAAGCTACTTCGGGTCTCTTTGGAGGTATGCTATTTAAATGATGCATGAGTCCTAAGAGTTTGGAGGTCGCGCCAAAGCCACACTCCATTCCTAAGCACTGGAGTGCAGCTTTGGTGCAGCTTCCGGATTCTTAGGGTGCATACATCATTTAAACAGCATACCTCCAAAGAGACCCGAAGCAGCTTTATTTTGGCAGTCTGTAACAGGCCTATGTAAGACTTTGCTCAAGTATATACTTGTACTCTACTTTTCTACCAGATGAGTCTCCTCAAAACAGTTTGCAATAGATTTATCCATAGATTTATCCATAGGCTTTATCCATAAGATTTATTGAAAAGATGCAATATTCCTCTGTACTGGGGGCGGATGGAGTTTATTAGAGCAGAAGCTCAAAACAAGGAGGTTAGGATGAGGTTGTTAACAGGCTCTGGTCACATGTCATGCTCTCTGAGTAGGAGAGAGGACCTCTAAGTCTATCTAACTGCGACCATCACTCAGTAACCTAGCAGGAGTTACTGAGTGGTTTAGCTTGCATTTTTCCACCTATACTCGGCAGAGAGTTAATTCTCTTCCAGTGGGAGATGAAAATTCTATACACATATGCACACCCACACCGATCAAAGGCCTGTGAAGAGAATGTGGAAACGATCTTTAAAAAAATGCTTTTACTTTAAGCAAGCATTCTTACATTAGCAAAAGTATTATCTTATACATGACAGTACCTTTTTTCAGCTGTTACTTAGAAGTAGTTACAAAATTACAAAACAATGTAAGTCATATTCAACCAAGCTTAGAATAAACATAAACCCTAATGCCACTAGCTGAACATTCCTATTATATGCACAAGAGAGAGTGTTCTGGGTCTTTGGGTGTTCATGGGAAGCTAGAACTCTGGACAGTTTCCCTAAGTTTCCCTAGGGAAGGTGAGGAAGGCAGCACCTTTCCACCAGTCCCAAATTCTGTGTTGGCCATCCTCTTTGTCTTTCTCCATGCCTTGTAATACCCCACAGATTTATATCCTTTCTCTTGGAAGCATTTGGAGTGCTTCCACACTTCTCCCCAATTGGTCATCCTTTTTGGCTAATTGTGTCTCATGATTGCTCTTCCTCCTATTAATGTTTCCCAATAAATGTGACTTAATATCATCTCATCATTAAATGTTTGTTTGCCTGGAGCCAAGACTATACTCCTCAATTGTGTTGCCTGATAATGGTAGAGCCTATAATCCCATCTGCTCTCTGCACAAGCTAAGAGGCATGTCATTTTTATTGCTACCTTTCCATTACATCATGATGGTACTTAGAAAAAGCTGCCACTAGGACACTAGTCAGCCATCCCACAGTGGCCACAGCAACAGCTGATCCACCCCTCACTCATTCTTCAAAGACAGCAACATTAGCCAGAGTTAAACTTTGTGCCATCCTTCCACACCATTCAGGTTTCAGAGTCCAGCCTCAAGCCAGGTGATGTCCGTATATACAGTAACCTCTTGGGTTGCTTTAGGAATGTGTTTGTGATGAACAAACTATTTGCTTCACAAAATTCAATCAGTCAGTCTCCTGCTTCATTTCTTGATCCTAGGCCAAATTCTCCTACAGTCTTTGGTTGTGTTTCTTTCCTGCTTTTGCAATCTAATTGGTTTTGATTGCCAAGATGTCTTTTTTAAGTTTACAATCCCTTTCTCCATGGACTCCAGCACAGAATTATTCTATTTCTTCTACATCTGCAC
>NC_056526.1:78114348-78160617 GCF_019175285.1 Sceloporus undulatus | reverse complement strand
TCCTTTGGCAGAGGGCTCAATTGATTCATATACATGGATGAAGGTTACATCTCACTGGAACAGCTGGATCATCTCTCTCCATCTTGCTATGTTTTTTTTTTTAAAAATTGCATGCAGCACTTTTACTTATTAGTCATCATCTATGTTTTATTGTTTCAAGCATTTATCTCAGCCTGCCAGGGTCCCTGAGGCAATTACATCAGATAAATTATTTAAAGCCTGATTGGGTCCTATGTGGTATGCAGAGGTGTCACACTGCTTGTCAATCACTGGATCCCTCTTTGTCTTTTGTATACACATATTCCTACATAGTTCACTGGGTTATTCTTTGCCTCCAGCTACAAGGTTCCTCTTGGACCTTCTGACCGATAAGATAAACTGTGATCAGGTGCCAATGCTAAATTCTAACTTTGTCTCTCCAAATGAAAACTGTCTCAAAGTGTTTCCACCTTTCCAGTCCAAATCGACACAGCAGATTTCAGTGACAGGTTGGGTTTCCATTAATAGGCTAGACTGAAGTAAGCCTGGGAACTGATGCATAATCTCAGTAGCATCACAAATTTACTTAAAGGGAAAGAACTGTGTAACTCTGAGGATCAGCCCTCTACTTTGTTTCTACTGTCAGCCTCCAAGAGCTTTTTTCTACTCTGAGCCTCAAAGAGCATTTGCACTATTTCACTGATTAGTTGCAGAAACATTGCCGTTTCCCCCAAAACAAACCTTAAGATGGCTTACAAATTAAAATAAATACAAATCTTGTTAAAACATACAATAGAACAAAAATAAAGCAGAAGTAAATTTAAGATATATAAAAACTTTTTAAAACTTTTAAAAATATTTAATGAGGCATGTAAAACCAGTTAAAAATACAATTAAAACAAGCACCTGGTGGACTTAAAAAAACCCTTTTACTGGCAGAAGGAAAGCAAGGGGTGGCCATTTGAATTATTCTCAGAGACACAGCAGTAGCCAGTGAGCTATTGTAGAAAGGGAGTTCTATGAAGTGATGTAAATGTCTCCTTTTATTTTTTCTGTCCTCTAGGAGTAGGAAATGGTGTTACTCTTCTTTTCTGCACTTTGGAGAATGAATATTTAACTGGCTATCCCCTGCCCTCACAGGGAGCCCAAGGCATTCCTGACAATTTCTCAAAGAATGAAAACCAGAAATCCCTAAAGAACATTTGCTCATTTCAGTTTACACTGTATCCCAACTCATAAGTCAACCATTCAAACTTTGCCATGTTTCACACTCAAGCAAAGTAAGGATTGAATCAGGTTTGGGGGTATTCATCTTGGCCGAGCATCCAGTTGGAGAACATAATTTAAGAATTGTGCTGTTACAAGAAACAAGATAGAATCATAGAGTTGGAAGAGACCCCAAGGGCCATCCCGTCCAACCCCCTGCCATGCAGGAACTCTCAATCGAAGCATACTGTACAGATGGCCATCCAGCCTCTGTTTGTAGACTTCCAAAGAGGAGTTAAAGAAATCAATCAATACAGTTCCATGTGAACAACTCACAACCTCAAACAATTCCCTGATATGAAACCCTTGGGAAAATGCTGC
This sequence comes from Sceloporus undulatus, assembly GCF_019175285.1. Taxonomy (NCBI): domain Eukaryota; kingdom Metazoa; phylum Chordata; class Lepidosauria; order Squamata; family Phrynosomatidae; genus Sceloporus; species Sceloporus undulatus. Next base: position 78,159,051 of record NC_056526.1, on the reverse strand, counting down.
TGTGCAATTGGATAAGAAAGTAATTATTTTATTATTATTATTATTATTATTATTATTATTATTATTATTATTATTGGCCCATTACAGACAGGCATAAAGTACAGACTGGGTCTGTATTAGGGTTAGAAAGGGGCGTCCCTTCCGGATGCCCCTAACCCTAATACGGACCGAGTCCATACAAAATGGTGGCGCCCATTCCACACAGGGGCCGCCATCTTTACATAGTGGACGCACTGCATCCGCATGTCGCGTGGCACATATGGTGCTGCAAGTGTGCCATTGGCGCCTCGCAGCATCATATCTGCGCCACAAAGAGAAGCACCATTTTGGCACTTCTTATTTGCAGTGCAGAGGAGCCTCGCGGTTTGGACGCTGGGGCTCCTCTGCACTGCAAATGGCGACGGCGGCAGACCGCCCCTTCTGGGCGGTCTGTAACGCGCCATTATTATTATAATTATTATTAGACTATTCCATGACATTACTTTGGTTAACATAGTAACCACCCCTTCCACCTTCACATGCCAGGTTGATTAGAGCTATTTGTCTTGATTTTTATGTGGTTTGGTGGGTCAAGGAGAGTATTTAGAATTAGAAACCTTACAACTACACCAGTTTAAGCTTCTGCTCCCAGAAGTAGTCACTGTAATCCCAACAGTTTTGCTGCTGAAAAGTAAACCACTTTAGACTTTGCTATGTTTCATACTCAAGCAAAGTAATTGTGATGGGAAGTAAAACAGATATTAAAATTAAAATAGAGTTTGATTTATGCCATCAGTCATTATATTGATTTATAGATGTGGTAATCTTATTATAAGGTGAGTATAAGGTTCAAGCAAAATAAGAAGACTGAAGTAACTCTCTCTTCTAGGTTAGAAGGTATAAATGTATTCAAGCAGTACAGAGAAATCTTTCCTACTTTTATTATGTTGTCTTTGATTTATGAGATGGGAAGGCAACTCTTATATTTTATTTTATTATGTAGTGGAAGGGAGTTTCCTTGGAGTTTGTTGGAAGGGAGAAATAAATTGGAAGTCACTGCTGGCATTAAACTCCATGCCTCTGTACAACCTCACTAAAGCCTTTTAATGTACATGTTGGATATCATGGGGGACAAAATAGAGACATATAGGGCTCCAAGAGCCAGAGGCTAGGAGCTGAACAGATGGCCATCCTCTTGGAAAGAACTAAAATCACTGTTAAACCACTTTAGCAAGGTGGACTGAAGGAAACCATGGCTAATGGTATCAAAACCAGCAGAATCAATAAAGACACACTCCCCTGTTTGGCTCCCTGTGATGTTTGTCCACCAAGATGGCCAAGGCCATTTCTGTCCCACAACTAATCCTGAAACCAGATTGGAATGTATTAGGAAAATCCTTTTCACAGAGGAAACCTCATACGTTTAATTTCTTGCCCCCCCCCAAAAAAAAAACTGGAATGTTGAACCCTAGCCATTAATTATCCTTTATGGAGGGGTTTAGAGGCTAATTTGTTGCATGTAATGTAAGTGACAGCAGTCCATAAGAAACAACGAAACCAACCTGCAATTTGCTCACAGGTGTGACTGAAACATGTGCAGCCCACCAGTGCTAAAAGACAGAAAAAACAGAAAGCAAAAGTTCATGTTCTTTCTTGCTCATTTATTTCAAGTGAGAAAGGTGTGCACCATTGTTTATACATTTGAATCTGATAACTTGCCTCACATAAAACTGTGGTACTATTAATCAACACACACAAATATCAACTATACAATGAGGACTGTTCAGATTGTGCTTAGTGAAACCTTTGGGTAAAAAGACTATCTCCCATGTCCTTTCCTTGGTTGCAATGACAAATAGCCAGTCTTGCAGACACAATCATTGAGGAATTATGTTTCTCACTAGGTCTTTGAAGGAACTAAAGGTTCCTTTATATGGCTGTCATTAAATGTGTCACAGCAATAGCCAAGGAAATGCACTGCTCAGAGATGACAGGACATTACATAAGGTTTTACTTTACATTTATTGATCTTGAGATGAAATACTGGTAAAAATAGAACATATATCTATACTCCAGTGCCCCCCTCCCAAATAATGGTTAGTCTAATAAAAGGGGATATTGATGTTCCATGCAGGGCACCTTGTATGTTTATATAAATGGGTTTTGCAGCTCTCCAATTATTTTGTTGTTACTACAAAACAAATTCTCTACTTATATGCATACGCATTATCATTTCTAGTCCCAACATATTTCAGGAGAAATACGAATGAGCTGCTCATTTCACTTCCATCACTACCTTCCTTGTCCCACCTTCAAAAACATAAAGCAAGGGTAGGCAACATGTAGTCTATAGCTTTACTCTCTGCTTTGGCATAAACCTATAAGCCTCTACAAGTCCAGTAAGGAAACACATAATGCAGAAAGCAGTTGCCCTGCAGTTTACCAACAGAAATGCCAACTCATCAGGCTAGCAATAGCAAGATTCTCCTGGGAGACTTAGTTTTTGGATGTCTTGCTTTATAGGACAACCACTGGGCTTTTGACAGTGATAGTGGAGACAGCAGTATCAGCAAGATTAGCACTGATGGCAGTGAGAGTGTGTGACCCTCTGGTATATTCCCAGCAGATCAAGACAGCCTCTCACCACTGTAAAATTGTCCACACCTGGAAATAGAGTGGTAATCTGGAAGCCTATCAGTTTGATCCAAGTACTGCAACCCTTGATTTGCTTCCCTGCTTTTCTCAAATATTGATGCACATGTGGAAAACATCTTTTTTCATTAATCAGAAGGAAAAGAGAATATTACATTGTTTTATGTTTTTTGGATTGTTCTTTTGTGTTTATTAGGTTGTCACTATGCATTTGTTATGATACTGTGATAATATTGCCATATTTATATATTGTTGAGATATGTGGCTTATTGAATTTATCTATATTGATCATGCAAATTCATTGATTTATATTTTATACTGTTTTTCTTCTGCTCATCATGCAGCACCCGCTAGTGACATGTGTATGTAAATGTGGCTTAAACATGGGTATGTCTCTTGAGAGGTCCCACACCGGCAGCTGTTTAGCACCAGGAGGGCTCCCTGCTGCTGCTTACACATGGAGAAGGAAGAGATAGGGAGTCAATTCAGATGATGAAAATGTAGTCTGAAGGGAAGGCATACACTCTTGTTTCTTCACTCTTTCTAGCTGAGACAAGCTGCTTCATTGTCTAAGTTACTGGGCAGGTGGAGGACACAAAATTGTATGGGGAGTATGGCATGGTCCACCTGTTCAATTTACAGGTCCTTTTCATACCATGGCATTATACAACAACAAGTTTATTGATTAATCAGCTGACCATATCAAGAAATGTACAATACAAAATAGAAAATCCGAATGTCAAAATATATACAAAAATAAAACTTGGTCACATTTAAAAGCTCATATAAAATTACGACAAGAGTTAAGACTTAAAACCAATACTAGCTCGGGGTATAAATAAATATTATTATTATTATTAACTAAATAAAAGCAAATATAATAAAACAGGATACAAAATACATTAGGCTAAGATAAGGCGAACCACTTAAAACAAAGTAGAGGAAATCAATAAGGGTATTAAATAAACTCATCTCCATGGCACAAGACCCCATTTTGTGTGAAAAATTGATTTCTTAAATAAGCAGCTTTTACAATAAATTTTGCAATACATTGCACTAGGTGTAAATTCTCTCCAGAAAGGAGATGGGACAATTTGACACTGAGATCCAGTTGGTCAGGTTAACCAAAAATGGTTGTAAGTAGTGGGGTCTCTCCTTAACATATAGACAACAGTCAAACAGGATATGGGTAATGTCCTCTACAGCTGAAGCACCACAAATACATATTCTTGCATGGTAAGGTATTTTTTTGGGAATCACCCTGTTCTTACCATGGAGTTCAAATCTAGTTCTAGTGAATGCTGTTCTCTGGCTCTGTGTTAGGTGTGACCTAAGATATTTTTTCAAGGCCAAATCCTGTCATACAATCATAGCAGTGATTTGGTCCTGCTTTAGTTTCAGCCTTATGGTATGACATCATGGTAGTCTCAGCACTGTTATGCTGTAGAGTAATTGGGAATCTGATTATTTTCATACTGAAAATAATCCATTAATGCGCTCCTTTTCCACTATGATTCAGTAGCCAGTTTGAATGCAGACGCCATTGCAAGAATCAACTAGTGGGTGTGGTGTGGCTGTGATTTTGTTGTCTATCACTCAGGGGTTCCCAAAGAAATATTGAGCAAAGAAACTTTTGGTTGCTTCCACTGCTTGGGTAGAAAGAATTCAACCTTTGGCAAGAATAGCTATGTTTTTTTGTCTAAAAACCTTGAAACCATTTTCAGATTTCTTTCTTTCTTTCTTTCCATTTGGTATCAATGTTTGTTATAGTGCAATAATGTTCCAATCCTGGACTGTTGGCCATTTAAAGTAATTATTCACATTGCTTTATTGCACACATATATTTTCAAAAATTTCTCCAGTACTTTTCTGTGCTACTACACACCACACTGTTACCACCACACATTACTTTAAAATATTATTTTTCAGGTAACAGTGTAATCACATTATGTTGTCATGCTGTAATAGCATTACTATGGCTTAATGAGGACAAAAGTGGTTTTTAAATAGGACAACCTGAAACAACTAACATGATAAGCACTCTCGTTCTTCACAGGGAAAAGATATCAAAAATGGTGGGGCATGGTGTGGTCCATTTCTCTTCCCATGTCACCTCTCACAAGGTGAGTTCTGCAAAGTGATGGGTGCACCGTCATGATGTTGTGCTGTAAAAGAATTATTACAGCTTAATAATTACAAGCCAAACGGTTTTGAAGAGGACAACATGAAACAACTGACTTGTGTGATAAGCATATTTGTTTTTCACTGGAGAAAGATGTCAAAAATGGCAGGGGATGGTGCAATCTGTTTTTCTTCCTGTGCTACTGCTTATGATGAGTGATGAGTGTGATGGAATGAGATCATGCCATAATAGCAAGAACAAGATGTATTTTAAAAACAATGCATTGAAACAAACCAGTTGCAAAGCACAAGGCAGGGCAAATAAGATGGTGATAATGGAATTAAAGCAGATGAAAAAACTGCAAACCATGCTGTGGCAAGAGTATGTTATATAGCAGCAGTGATCAGCTAGCATTGTGAATATAGCTGAAGTAGTATTTGAATGGTATAATCCAGCATAACAGCATGGTGTGATAAGGATTTTAGCCACTATCAGCCATTTCAGACTTTGCTTTGCTAAGAAAAGTGGCATATACATTAAAACAAAAATGTTAATCTTTTTTAAAAAAGCTTTCAGAGAGATGGGACAAGCTGGCAATGAATGGAAATGTATGTTTTGAATGCAAAGAGCCCCCCACATTCCAGATGGAAAGACTTTTATTTAAAGCTCTAGCTAGAAAAACCAGTGGTCTGACTCAATAGGAAGCCACATTATCAAACTACAGAAGCTGTATCTAAGAGCTTGTGTATCATGCATGAGAAGTCCTTCCTACAAGATGTTGACCATTTATAATAAACATCTACTAGAAGTTGGTTCTTTGTGACAAAATACACATCTAGCTACTAGAGAAATTTTTAGAAATTACAATGTCCTTCCAAGAAGTTTAAATTAAAAGCAGAGCATCTGCAACACAACTTGAGCTAATAAATGTCACCACAGATTTCAGATATGTTACACTGCTTTAAAAGAGAGATTTCTCAGTGACACTCTAACTATTAATCCATACAATAATACAACATGTTTTGAACTGAATGGCTAGCTAAGAATTACTATTTTTCATTAGAGACAAGAGGGAGCCTTAGATGAATTCATGGGATCTAAACTGCAGCATTTAGAGATTCTTCTTGTAAATGCAAGCAGTAAACTAAACTTTGTCACCAAGAAAGCTTGAAAATAGCATTGTAAAATAATTGCCATTTTGGCAGAAACAATATAAAGGCTCCATAAGAGTGTCAAAACCCTCAAAGACAGCTTATGTGCTTTTAATGTATTAATATGGCACTCCCTCCCCATACTAGACACTGGGAAAGTAATTAAAATTCAGTATCAGCAACTGTCAGTTATAGAGAAAATGGAGAAGAGACTTTGCAACAGCAGCCACTGTGACAAGACTATAACCCAGCATCCAATTATGGCTTGGCATGGGTTGGACAGGGGGAGACACTGAGATCTCTACAATTATTTCATATTGTATCTTACCTGTCAGGGCAGCAGAGCCCAGGCCATGTCATTGTCATCTCTGGAAAGGTTTGTGCAATTGCAATTTTGCCCTTAAGTGAGTTCTGCTGCAGGATCATGAAAGGCCTCCTGACCCAGAGCAGCTGCCTATCTCTGTTTTTTAGGGATGGTTGTTGTTGTTGTTGTTTTTAAATACTCTAGTCTTCGTTGCTGATTTTGTTCTGGTTTTATTAAATATCCTGAACTGTTGAATTGTTATTGCTGGCTTTATTTCTCTAGTCATTGTTCATGGTTTTTGTCTGATAGGTGTTTAAAATAAATTTAATGGCCAGGTTTTGTTTCATGCTACTTCCAGTCTTCAGATATGTGCAATAGATATTTTGGTAGGGAAACTTTTCCATCTTTTCAGTGTCTTTGTAGAATCATAAAAACAATGCTTATGATTCAGGTCGCCCCACACACACACACACACACAAACAAAAAATATTCTTGAAGTTTTTGTTCCCCTGCTTTTGAAATACATTAACCCAGCAGAGACACAGATGGCAATTAGAGGGTGAACCAATTGAACAAGTAAAGTCCTTTTCCTATCTTGGTGTAACATTCAATGAGAATGGATCCTGGTCATGCCATCACCATAAAAGCTCACTTAGAACAAAGGCACGTATGAATCTCATTCTTAAACTAAAAGTCAACAAGTACCCAGGCTCCCTAGCCCCAATAATTAATGTATACAAAGCTAAGGTTACACCTATGCTTTTATATGCAGCAGAAGTATGGGGTCTAAATTCCACCACAGTAGCAGAACTAGCCCAGTCTCAACATCTGAGAAGTATCCTAGGAGTAGATAAAAGGACCTCAGCAGCTGCTGTGAGAGCGGAATTAGAAATCTATTCTATCTGCTCTCAAGCTAAAATCAGAGTGCTCAATTACTGGTGTAAAATTAATGAAATGGAGCCAAACAGACTTCCTAGACTATGCTTATTAGAACAGTTGCACTCTCAATTGCAATCTTCATGGTCCTGGCAACTGTTAAACTTTATAAAGAGCTGTGGCCTCCCTGTAGCTTGTACTATGAATGATCAAGCAAGAAAGGGTGCAAGACAGAGAATTTTGGACATTGCGGCTCAAGAAGACATAGCCACACTCAGTAGGGTAGGCAATTTAAAATGGTTGAGCCAATACAAACGGTCCTTTCAAATGCCATCTTATCTAAAAATACAGATCCCTAAACATCTCAGAGAGGCATTTACCCGAGCAAGATTCGACCAACTTGATACCATGGTAAGACATGGAAGATTCCAGGGTATCCCTTATAACGAACGAATTTGTATTTGTGGGGATCATGAAATTGAGGATCTAGCACACATTTTGTTTAGTTGTAATTTGTACCAAGCAGAAAGGGATCAATATCTTCATCCCTATATTAAACGAACAATATACTGGGAGACCCACATCAGAACATCATACTTTATGAGTGGACAAGATTCAAAAATGTCTATTGCTACAGCCCGGTTCCTTCATAAAGCATCGCTGTTGAGATCTAGATATGTTGGAATGATTGGTGTTAATTGTAAGGGGGACGAACAGATTTGATGTATGTCGACGGATATTTTATGTGACTTTTGCCTCCCATTTCAATTCCAATTTTAATTCTGTTTTATTCCCTATGGTAACTATCTTACATACTATTGTTTAATTGTTAACTATTTTATTTTATCTGTTTACTAGTATATCCTTTAGCACATATTGTATATCTTTTAGATATACATAAGCTGTAGACAAGTAGTGCATGTTCTGGTTCTGGTGCACGCTTAGGTTATGCATATGTATTTATATTGTATGGAGGTTTATTGCACCTAGTGCACTGTATTTACATTTTATATATAGCTGTGTGATACTGCTTTTTATTATGTTACTAGTATTTTGAAATGGCCCTTGGGCTACTCAATAAATTGTATTATTGATTTCTCTCGGCAGAAAATTACAGCCTCAAAAAATTGAAAGTGACATTTGTACTTTAACAGTTAGTAGTGTTTTTAGAAGTCCAGGCAGAATACACCTCCTCATTTAATTCTTAGTTGCCATCTGATCTTGGGAACTAGATCAGGCCTAGATAGTATCTGGAGGAGAGATTTCCAGGGAATATCAGGTGCTGCAGGCTATATTTCAGAGCAAAGCAATGACAAACTCCTTGTAAGTATTCCTAGCCTATGAAAACCCATGAGATTCATGGGGTTGCTACAGGTGATGGGTACCTTGAAGTCATACACACACATCACTTATTTAAATTCCTTTAATTCAATGGGTCTACTCTGATTGTGACTAACAGTTGTATTTGGATGATAATTTCCATCAAACTGAGATAGAAATAAACAGATGCTAAGTGTCCACGGGACAAATGCTTAAATATGGGATAATATGGAGGCCATAGGGTGATAATAATCCTATGGTAATAACTGGAGAAATAACTGTTGGTTTATGAATAAAGAGATAGAGAAATGAAGAAATGAACACCAGCTGCAAGAAACAAGAAGAAGTTTTACACAACACTATAAGGTAAGGTTCAATTTATATAAGCACTAAAGGAAAGATGAAAGCCACCACACTTCTGACCTCTAGAGATCACTGGTTCAAAACTAGCTAGTAATCAAACACCACCAGATAGTTTGTTCTGTAAATGAAATGTGTTGATGTTTAAAATATATCTTTCACAGAAAGCTTCTCCAAATCTCAAAGACAATGAGACTAGGTTGTGGTGGGAAAGTAAGAAATTTCTACTGAGAGTTAAGCGTGAAATTGAAACTGGGCCAGGAAGAAAACAAGGTTAAAAAAGGTAGTAAATGAAGTATCAAATTTAAGAACCAGCCAAACTGTCACTGTGTGACAGTCTATCCTGTAGCATATACTATGTGACAATGTGTTGATGGCTCAATATACTCCAGAGTGTAAAAGGTGTCCACATCATAGGAAAGGAAAAGAAATGAAAGGTTGCTTGTGGCAAACAACCTTTGGCCCATGTTGAGAAGAAACAAAAGCTCTAGAAGATATGGACTGTGATCAGAAAAAGTCAGTAGCACCTCACATGCAAATAGTAAATTAAGGAAACTTTGTAGGGGGGGAATAGCAGAGAGGTATACATTGTGGCATTATAATAAGAGGCTGAGTAAACTAAGCAAAGAGAAAATGTAATGAAAAATTGCAGTAGAGAGATAAATGTAAGGTCTCACTCTGTAAATTTGAACAGAATGATGAACACTTACCTAAGATGATTTTTAAAAAAAGAATGGAGTGACTTCTGGAGTATATTCTGGTTCAGAATCAGATTGCTCCACACACACAGGATTATTGTCAGTTCAAAATCAGTGATATTTCACAATTTCCACAAGAAATAGAAACAGAAAACATAAATGTAGCAATAGTATAGTATGAGAAATAGAATGCTGGGTTTTTATCTTTTATTAGCAATTAAGCTCCCTTAATTGCTAATAAAAGAAGCAGAACAGACATGCACCTATTCCTCTGCTTCTCCTGCCCTTCCATCCCTTCAACTGTCTCTGGGAAGGCAGCAGAAGAGGAAGAGCCAGCATGCACCTGTTCCTCCTCTTCCTCTGCCCTACCGTGCCTTTAATTGGCTCTGGCAAGGGGAGATGGGAGGAAGAGGCACAGGTGTGCACCTCCAGAAGTCTTGCCCCATAGATGTCCTGCCCCTGGAAGGGCGAAGTCCCACTCCTGGAAGTCCTGCCCCCAGAAGGCAGCGGAGGGCAGGGGAAGGAGCAGAGCAGGGGAGCACCTGTTCCTTTCCCCCCAGTCCCATAATTTAACTGACTCTGAGACATGAAGGTGGGAGCAAGAGGCACAGTTATGTGCCCCAGAAGTCCTGTCCCCCAGAGATCCTGGCCCCAGAAAGCAGAAGTCCTGCCCCTGAAGTCTTGTCCCCAGAAGGCAGAATTCCCACCCTTCAGAAGGTGGAAGTCCTACCCCCAGAAGTCCCACCCCTGGCACCAGGTGGCACCCAGTGCGGAAACTCCAGTGAGTTTGGGTACATGGTGTCTAAAAGGGTTGCCATCACTGTCCTAAGTTGTAGCCTGTAAGATAGTGAGTTTTGATCCATGACCATAACTTGATCTGTTAGGAAGCTCACCAATCCCTCAGTGGTCATTCCAGATCACATCTGGGACTGAGTGAATTGGCTGTCGCTGAATGGTTGGGAAGGCAATATATTTGCTGGCATGACCTGCTATCACTGTTATTCGGGGAGTGCACAGGGCCCTTGCCACACATGTTGGTCATTCACCTGGGGGATAATGCCCTAGGTTTGTTGAAAGGTAAATCCCTGATCATTCAATCCATTCAAAACATGGATGTCATGCAATCCAACTGCCCTGGGGTTTCCATACTGTGGTCTGCCATTTTGCCCCATCTTGAATGGCAGGGTGAAGGGATCCTTTGGTGAATCAATAGGGCCAGGAGGAGGGTGAAGAAGGGAAATTCAGAACACTTTAGTGAAAGGCTTAGGTCTCTATTTTTGCCACATCCTCAAATAGTTTCCAGAGGCCTGAGCTCTACAGAGCTACTGGTGCTCATTTGTCAGAGACAGGTAATTTGCTACAGTACTTGCATCAGGGAACGAGGGCACTTTTGGGCAGCCTGATGGAGGATAGCGTCTAAGTAGATTCTTGCCCCCATATCCATGGCAGAAAGTAGAAGAAGAGAAGTACCAATGGCATATATGGCATCCTTTTGGTGAAGGGGGGACGCTCTGGTTCTGCCTCTGTGCGTCATGGGACCCAGGGGACTGGGAAGATGACCTTTCTTGGACTTGGCCTGGGGATTGAGCCCTCACATTAAGTCATGCAACTGTGGGGAGAACTTCTCAGGTTGACCTTCAAGTAGCGGGGTAGCCAAGGAGCAACCCAAGTTTTGGGTTCTCCTTGGGGCTCAGGTTTTTCATCTAGGGAAAGTTGAGCAGGAGATCTGTGAGAGACCACTTGTCTCAGCTGCTCCCACAATAGGTTGCTTCCTGGCTGCCTCAGCTGCACTCACACTAGGTTACTTCTTTTGTATCTCCCAGGGGTTCAATAGGTAATGATTTAAATAAAGAGGTCTTTTAGCAAGCCAATCTCGGTTTCCTGATCTCTTTATTTCTATGGTTGGTCAGCACTCTGAAGTATAATATTCTGGTTTCATTGCACTTCCAGATTGGAACAAAAGCAGCTATATCTTGAGTACTGAGTTCCCATTTTTACTCAAACCGTCTATCAGTAGGAAATAACTCCTCTTGCCCACCAACAATAGAATCCTGGAATTACATTTAGCACCCTCACCCATCCCAACTAGGGCATCACAGAATCATTTGGAAATCTATGCTAACAAATATTTGCTCTTGATAGCCTAGCCACACTTTTAGAGTTCAGTGAAATCTGTATCTCTCAGGAACATTCAAATGTCAGTTTTGTCCTCAATGCAAATCAAATGATTCCATTTTTCCCTCCGTCATGAACAGGATCTTTCATTATTTCGATAAACAAGAGATTGTTCATGCAGATAGCAGGGATACAGGTTACAGCTGACTTCCAATTTCTTTGCTTGGACATAGGGCAGACTTCTTTCTGATTCTAGCATTCACACCAGCTTCTCAGCATTTTATCCACAAAGTTACTTTAGTGATGATAAATTTATCATTCTGTGCTTACATCCACACTCCAGAAATAGTCCATGGTGACACAACTTTAACTGCAATGGCTCAATGCTATAGACTTCTGGAAACTGTAGTTCATAGTGGCACCAGAACTCTCTGACAGAGAAGGCTAAATGTCTCCCAAAACTACAATTCTCAGAATTCCACAAAAGCTCACACAAAAATAAAAACCAGTTAGTCTTAAAGGTGCTGCTACATTCCTTTTCTCCTTTTCGCTTCCCCTTTTTTACACCACAAGAGACTAATATGGCCATTTCCTTGAAAATGCTCTTCAGTTACTAAACCCCATCCTTCAAATCTGTTCAGCACTCTGGATAGATCCTTTAAAGTAAATAACTGTCTCACTAGTATGAAAACTACCAGCTGCCACTTATGATGACTGGATTTTTTTTTTAATGAAAAAAGGTTTTTAAAAGAGATATACCTGGAAAATATTGTTTGCATGTAACTCGTGTATGAAAGGTGACACTCCAAGTTGGTTTTATTCATATTTATATTGTTGGTGTATACAAGTTTAATGTGTAATAAGGAACAAAAGTGTGATGAACAAGAGGAAAAACGTTGCAGTTTTTGAACTCCACTCGTACTTTAGTTTGAATAATTGAACTGAATGCAATTCTAACTGTAGCATGAGCAACAGAGCACCAAAGAAAACAAGTCAATTTCTCCCATTCGGTGACCCAGAGGAAGAGCAGACATTTTCCTCTCTGCAGCTTCTGTTTGCAAAGATAATTGAGAAGGGAGGTAGAATCCATCCTCTCTCCATACTTAAGTGAAAAATAAAAAGCTAAAGGAGTCAGGGAAATTTGGCTGCAACAAAATGATTCACTTGATTAAAAAAGGGGAGAATGGTCCATTGGTGCCTCTAAAGGAGATGGAAGTTTTTCCCCCTTCTTCTCTCTATTCTGTATATAGGCAGCACATAAACTTTGTATTTATGCATAAATGAAAAGAGTTTGTGTTATATGAAGACTAAATGAACATAACAATTGTGGGTCATATATGAGCATTCAGTGCAGCTGCGACCTGAAATCGCAAGATCTATTTTTTGCTGTGCCTTTGAATGAACCATTTTGGATCCCAGCCATTACCTACTTTGAGAATAGTTAATAGTTTTTCATCATCATCAAGCAGTAGCTGCCAAGGTTGGGTCAAAGACTATACAGTAATTGTGTTCTTAAAATAGAAACAGAACATGGGGAATCTTTTGGAATAGTGCCTGTGGATAAAATTATTTTCATTGGTTCTTAGAACCTATCCTCATTTAACCATAGATCTTCTCTAGACATGAGTGAGAATTTTGTGTGATTCATTTTTCCCCATAAGCATTTTCCCAAATTCATTAAAATAAATATAAGCAAGACAAAAAATTAAAAATTTAATACATGGAAGAAAGTGAAACTGACAAATTTGCCTGTCCTTAAGAAACTTTGGTGGTCGGGAAGTTTCCTTGTGCTTCTTTGATACTGATGTACTTCATAGCCTGGAATACAAATACCATGTCTATATAAGGTGCATGCAAAAAGATCTTGTAGCATCTTTCACACTAACTGTGCAAAAGAAGTTGTGGTATAAGCTTGCATAGACTAGGTCTTTTTCCTCAGATGCATGGAGTTCACAATAATATTATCTTTCCTGAGTACAGTTGATGTTCTAATTACTCAAAGTTAGATTTGCAAATGAGTTTAAATTTAATGAGAAGGGAAATTTCATATTTGAAAGCTTGTATCATCCATATATTACTTCTCTTCATGCATCTGAGGGAGTATACCTAGTCTACAAAAGCTTATGCTACAACTTCTTTCACACAGTCTCAAAGGTGCTACAAGATCCCTTTGCATATTGATATTCCAAAATAACATGGCTATATCTCTGAATTCTATATAACATGTACTTTTAGCAGGAGGAAGTGAAAGAGGGAAGAACAGTCTGAAACCTACTGTCAAAATTCAACATGCTTTTTCTGTTCATGCAAAACCTGGGAAATGAGTGACAGTATTTCTAAACAGGATTTCTAATATCTCTAAACGTGGTCCCCCCCAAAATTTGCCAGATAACAAAAGCAAAATTGGGGCATGGGCTGGCATAATTTTGTATGGCAGTGGTTGCTATCTTCCATGTTCATTTCCCATAACTCTTCAAAAAGAAATGTCAGAAAGCTGCAAAGTGTTGTTTCTATGGGATATATAAGCAACATACACTTTTGCATTCCAGTTCCTACCCATAATTTCACTGAGTGCAAATTATAATATAATAGCAACTGATAGCAGGAGCTAGGCTGCCACAGATGTGAAACTGGTGGTGGTGATAATCTAAGCCAAAAAATAGTTAAATATCCTTTTGCATTTCAGATCCCCCCCCCTTAAAAATTGTCTGAAACCTTTAATATTGTTACTCTAATATTATTATTTTAAAAGAAACTGCAAGCCATTTTGGGGTATCTTTTAAATAAAAATCAGGATACTTTTAACTTAATATTTTAAAAGCTTGAACTAAAACACCAGAACCTCACCAGCATCCCAGTCAAAACTGGAAAGGTATTCTAATTGGCTGACATCCTTTTCTTTGTAGATGGGTAAGAATCAAGACCATTGTTGTCCTTGGACAAATAGTCAGCTATTTTGAAAGTCTTTCATCCTTTTGTGTTTAACCATCACAAAGACCTGAAGAAAATATTAGGGCTGCAATGAAATGTTATTAGAAAAAGATGATTTATCTTTACAAAAGGACTTAAATCTTGTAGCTATATGAAACTTCACCTGCACAAACTTTTTTTCATTTCAGCAAGTCAGTTCTTATACTTGTGGTTAATACAGCAAATCAAAGGGGGGAAGTAGTAAAGAAAAAAGGTCACATGCAGAATGAAATATGAATTCTAAACAAGTTAAAATTAGACTTTCTAACCATACAGTGCCATCTCTGTATTTTTATGATATAGTGTATCTAGCTCAGGTAATTTGGGCATAACAATGTGTAGTTTAAGCAATAGAAATAAGGATAAAGACAGTAATTGACTGTGTAGCCCTTTTGAACAATGCTCCATCACAGTACACAATAAACGTAAGCAACAATGTACAAGTAAACAACTAAACCTTTTGAGGTTTTTAAACAGAGGCTAGATGGCCATCTGCTGGGGGTGCTTTGATTGGTGTTCCTGTATAGCAGGGGGTTGGACTAGATGGCCCTTGAGGTCTCTTCCAACTCTATGATTCTATGATCCTAAGACTCTACAATTCTAAACTAAGTAGAAACATATAAGTAAACAACATAGCTTTAATCCCTCCCTCCCTCCCTCTAATATGCAGTAATTATTTCCTTCTTTTAAATAGAACTTGTAACCTTGCTGAGCCTGCAGATGTGGTGAGTATAAAGATGGGATACTCATGAATTGCCAAATATTTTTTTTACTGGACTGTGTTAGCCAAAGTGCATTTTTCTGAATTTTGGTGTATGTGGTATTCCACATGAACCCAGATGGAGCCTGCCATGCAGTCTGCCATAATCCCTAGAGCAGAGAGACATGTACACACTACACCCAGGGGAGGTCATCCTAATGGAAGCTTTTGGGAACAATACCCCTAGGACTAGCCCAGCATGTAGTTTAGGAGTTGCAAATGGGATCATTATCACCTTCATAATTAGAAGAATGGAGTGATGCCTAGTTGTCTCACCTGATGAGCCGGCTAACAACTTAACTCCCTTCCCATTTTCCTTGAATACTCCAGACCAGATTACCTCACTCCATACAATCTAACACCTTTGCCCTGTGGCTAGTTTTAGCCCTTAAAACCCCCTGGAAATCCCCCTTCAATGTGCTAGTGATCTCTAGTCTAGCTCCGGCACTTCCATTCAACCCATGCTCTCAGAACGGCTGTGTCCCACCCTACTTCACCCAATTGGATTCCGGAAGCAAGCCCCATATATAGTAAGTATCGCCCATAGTTCTGTCTCAAAACCTTTTCCAAGCTAACACCTTATTTCCTGAGCCTTGAATGAATGAGTGTGTGATTGTGAATTGCTGTATGATTTTCCCCTTTAAATAATAAAAAAATATGTTAATTAGAGACTTCTGCCTCTGCATCATTTCTTGGATCCACCGGCCCCTCAGTATACAGATGGGATCCAAGGGTCCTTATAGGGTCCTTGTAGCCAACCACCTCTCAATATGAGCTAAGTAAAATTCCCCTATATAGATTTTGGCTACAACTGGGAGTACAATTCCCACCTGCATAACCATCCATATCTGTTGTTTTTAACTGCCTTCAAGTCAGATGTGACTCATGGTGACCTTATGAATTACACATCTCCAAGACCCCCTATCCTCCACTAATCTGCTTAAATAATTTAGGTTCAGGCCTGTGGCATCCCTGATTATGTGTCTATCCAGTCTGTTCATCTGTCTTGCAGTCTTCCTCTTTTTCTTCTACTTTCTACCTATGGCTCGTTACAAACGGGCATAAAGTATGGACTGCGTCCATATTAGGGTTAGAAAGGGGCGTCCCTTCCGGACGCCCCTAACCCTAATACGGACCCAGTTCGTACAAAATGGCGGCGCCCGTTCCACACTGGGGCTGCCATCTTTACGTAGCGGATGCGCTGCATCCGCATGTCGCACAGCACATATGACGCTGCAAGTGCGCCATTGATGCCTCGTGGTATCATATCCGCGCCCCAAAGAGAAGTGCCATTTTGGCGCTTCTTCTTTGCAGCACGGAGGAGTCGCGCGGTTTGGCTGCTGCAGCTCCTCCACACTGCAACCGGCAGCGGCGCGAGACCGCCTGTTTTGGGCGGTCTGTAACGCGCCTTTGCTGGCATTATTGTCTTTTCTAATGTCACAATGTGGCCAAAATAGGACAGCCTGGATTTTCTTATCTTGGCTTCCAGGGAGAGTTCAGGCTTGATCTGTTCAATGACCAATTTGTCTTTCTGACTATCCACAGCACTCTTCTCCAACACCACATCTCAGATGAGTTGATTTTCTTCTTATTCACTTTCTTCACTCTCTAGCTCTCACATCCATATATAGTAATGGAGAATACAAAGGGTTGGCTGATTCTGAATTTAGTGTTCAGATTTATAATTTTTAACTTTAGGATCTTGTCTAGTTCTTTAATAGCTGCCCTTCCTATTCCTAGTCATCTTCCTATTTCATGAATGTAGTCTCTGTTTTTATCAATGTTTGATTCAAAGTACAGTAAGTATTTTGTTTTCTTCAGTATCTAGGTTGAATTTATGTAGATGCTCCATAGTCATTAATTTTGTTATCTTTTTCACTTGCTTGTTTGATATAATAAAATAATATCTAAATATAATAAATGTTTGACCTTCCTTAGTAATTATTCCAACTCTGGCCTGTTATAGACTGCCAAAATAAAGCTGCTTCGGGTCTCTTTGGAGGTATGCTATTTAAATGATGCATGGGTCCTAAGAGTCCAGAGGTCGCGCCAAAGCCACACTCCATTCCTTTAGCACTGGAGTGCAGCTTTGGTGCAGCTTCCGGATTCTTAGGGTGCATGCATCATTTAAACAGCATATCTCCAAAGAGACCCGAAGCAGCTTTATTTTGGCAGTCTGTAACAGGCCTCTGTGATGTTTTCTGCTATTAGTATGCTGTCATCCATATATTATTGTTCACTCCTTCTATTATCATATCTCCTTCTTCTGAGCCTAAATCTGCTCTTGACATGGTATTTTCTGTATATAAGTTGAATATGTAAGGTGATAGAATGCAGCCTTATCTAAAAAGGTAAAGGTATTCCTCATTGACAAGGTTGTCAAGTCATATCCAACCATTGGGAGTGGTGCTCATTTCTGTTACCAAGCCAAAGAGCCAGCATTCTCAAAGACTACTCTGTGATCATGTGGCCAGCATGATTGCACAGAATGCTGTTTACCTTCCCACCAAAGTGATGTCTATTTATTTACTTGTATTTGCATGCTTTCGAACTGCTAGGTTGGCAGAAGCTAGGACTAGTGATGGGAGCTCACCCCATCATGCAGTACTCAGGCCTCGAACTGCCAACCTGCTGATCTTGCAATCAACAGAGGCAGCATCTTAATCACTTGAGCCACTGCATCTGCCTTATCTAGGGTCCAATAAAAATAGGCTGCACAATGCAGTGGCTGCCATAAATATGTGCAGAAGAAAATTGTGCAACTTTTTTTCTTGCAGTATTTACAATTGCTCAAAGCACCCAGTTTACCAGGATCTGGGAAGGGAGTCCATTCATCTTACAGGAAGTGATGACCAAAACAATCCCAATTTCAGTTATTTCAATCTGTTTCTACAATGTGGATAAGCAATATGAATACACAGAGAGCGGAATACCAGCTACACTGAATCTGCAGAAGACATAGGAAACAGAACAGGAGATATTTCCAATCCTAATTAAAATGCAGGTAAACATTCCTCCATGTGCTTTTGAGGAAGACAGATATATGACAAAATGCAAGGCTGTTATTTTTTTAAAAAAAACTATTTACTATTTACTATGTGTAAGTGGGGGTAAGGTACAGATTTTGTCATACTTTCCTACAATCTCAAGAAAAGCTCAGACTTGAATATTCATGGAAGATTTACATTCATCTTATGTTATAAGGTATATTATTGATAGTATCTGCTATTCATCTAGGGGATTTGTCTTTATTTGTGCTAGGCATCTATTAACATGACAGGCCCAGAGGACAGCAAGTTAAGCAGGTCATATAATCAACATCTGCAAAACCAAAACAAAACCCACAGCTCATCTATCATACCCAGGACGCATTTGTCAGATTCACTCACTACAGAAAGAAGGCACCATGTGAATGGCTTAATGGCTTTCGAATGCTATTGAGAGCCTAACATGGAAGCCCTAGCTACAATGAACTTATTTAATATTTGCCATCATTCGTTTGCTCTGCTTGTATGGAATAATTGAATAATCTATTTGCTATTTACTCTTGCAGCAAGGAATCCTATGGCAGTGCCACATTCTGTGTGAATAACTGTTTTTGATAAATGCCAAATGGGAAAATGCACTGAAGTGGAACCAATGAATTGGAAAAGCTCATTCACTGCCCTATCCTGCACAGTAATTCTTCTATTGCTTAGGTTTTATCCCAAGCACTAGAGAGCTAAGGCTCAGCATTAAGGCAGAATCAGACCTCATAATAACCCTGAAGTCATAGCTGATAAACAATGCCTGTGGAGGGGGGAAAAAGAGAAATACTTGATATTAAAATGTTGTGAAAGGCTAAGTTCATTTGCCTTCTTCTCTCAACTGCAGAGAGTTTGAAAACATGCTGAGAGATGAGAGTGAACTCAGTTCTTATCTCTCTACGCTGTTAGTGTTCAATTTCCCTGTCAATGTAGTTAGATATTCAAGATGCTACTGTGATTTGTTGCTGCTTCACTGACTTTTTTATTGTCTTAATTTTTAATTAATGAAGGGAATGGAAAAAAAAGTAACTATAATAGGGAATATTACAAAGGCAGGATATTAGATGCATCAATCATGCATATTTTATTTCACGAGTACAGCCAATTTTTTAATTTCCCAAAGTTAGATTTGCATACAGGGGTTCAAATTTAATGAGAAGGGAAATTTCATATTTGCAAGTTTGTATCAGCAATACATTAGTTCTCTGAAATTCCCGTGATGTGTGTCTGAATTCTTCATTTTTATATATTGAAAAACAATGTACTACATTAACTTCATTTTTATGACTCTTAGGGATCTTATGTATGAACTGTAGAATATTTCTAAATGGTACACTGGAGTGAAAAAACAACACATAACAATTAAATGGCAATCATGTGTATCAGGGACAATCCTACCTAGAAGCACTGATGTTTGTGTGTATGGACATTTGTGTATGTATGTGTGTGTGGGTCCAGTTATTCCAGCTCTTCTGCTTTCTCTTCCTTGCATGCACACATTCTCACAAAGAAGCAAACAATTTGCTGAAAATTTGAAAAAAACAAGACATGGTACTATAGAGAAAGGAAGGAGCACATGACTTGTTCAATAGCAAGGCTCACTCCAGGAAGGTTTGCTATTCAGCAGAACAGAATAGGCTGAACAAATGAAAGTTCTTCAAAAGTTTGTGTATTGTAAATTCTAGTATGGACTTCTAGATCTGTATATATCAAAGTAATATACAGTTTAGCTATCCATTTGCTTTTATAATTTTCTGATTTCTGAGTTTGCTAATGTATTATTTTCTGATTTTGTAGTTTTTCAACACTTAGGGTTCTAATGTGCAAAATCAGAAATCTACTCACAGAGTTTAGTCAAAATATGTTAAAAGTATTATTCTGAAAGAAATATTGGGACGGAAAATATTTTTTAAAATATCAGCTGGAATACTGTTGGTTAGTCCCAACTAGATAGACCCATCAAAACAATTGTTAAATGCTAAGCAACATACCAATGAATTCAATATTCTGCTCTACTTGGGGCTACAAATAGAATTTAAACACTCATTTTAAAGAGGAAATACATTGATATTTTATATGTATATATTTATAAAATGCACTAAATGCAGAAATAAGAAATGGATGAAATGCACTAAATGCAGAAATAAGAAATGGATGTAGAAAATGGTATGAATTGGGAATCGTGTAAATGAGGCATCTTTATATAATGCCAGATAGTTGCTCAGAGAGAATAAGGGATTTGGAAGTGCAACTCCATTCATAGTTTATTCATAGATGTCAACATCACAATTCAATTTATATGATTATAAAAAGCTGTGCACAAAATTGGAAGTGTTGATAATGACCAATAGGGGAGAAAATAAGTTGGTCGGTTCTCTGAACAAAATAGATTCAATGTCAATTTGTTTGTGAATTGTTGCTCGTTCTTCCCAGACACTGATGTAATCATCATTTCAGGAAAACAACTTATTGATGATTTTTTATTTACTGTATCCCTATTCCACTGTTGTTTTTAAAGCTAGCATTCTGGTTCATGTGGAATGTGTTCATGGATAACAGAGAATCTCCACTTCAGATTGTTACCTACCATGTGTAGGAGCAAGAACATAAACTAGAAATGGAAGGATGTGCTTCTCCTTCCTTGCATGTTGGTTCAGAGTACAAAATAACTGACTAGCCATTATCTGATCAATAATAACAAAGATTTTGCAGTCTTCCAACATTTAGAGATCCAAGGTTCAAAAACATTTTTAAATGTGTCTGTGGGTAGACATCTTGCCCTAGTCATGCAACCTACCACCTGAGTGGTCTGTTCCCCCTTTTCTCATAGTGAAAAATTACATCCATTGGCAGTTTCCTGAAAAAAAGTGAAGAGACAATGATGTTTGACCATATGGTATACAAGCTATGCAACTGGGCCATATGTAACTATGTCAAGATTTAGGCAACTGCCTGGAAGATGGTTAGGTGCACTTTGTACTGAATGAATCCCCCAAACCCAGTAAAAGACACAGCCTGATGCTATTTGTGAGTCTGATGAATTTTGGAAGTGTAAAGAAGATGCCCTGTTTTCTCAAGCAGAATGTACTTCCATTACCCACCTAGTAACATGACTCTGCTTTAAAACAAGTGATATGCTCACCTTATGTGTTGTTCCAAAGGGGGGAAAGTGGATTAATTTTGCTACTATATTGCTGAAATTCAGTGGTGGAAGAGTGAATCCAGCAGCTGCAATGGCCCACAAGGGTTTCAAAAACAGAGGGGCTGCATGTGGCCCATGGGTGGTACTGTATGCTAAATCCCTTCTCAGCCATAGACTCCAGCTAGATGAAAAGTCATGCTGAATTCTGGTAAGAGCTCATTGTCAAGCTATTGTGTATGACAGTGGTATGTTCAGAAAAAATGAAAGCACTATATTTTACCATTATTGCAACTTCTCAGTGCCATCCAGGAGAAAGTTTTTCTTAAAAGTCCCAGCTACAATGAACTTATTTTATATTCACTCTCATGCATTTGTCTTATTCAAAGTCACTGGCAGCCATGTCCAAGTAGGAAAAGAAGTTATGTGCTCCTTCATACTACTAATTAATATGCAAACTTTTAATCCCCCCCTCCCTTTCTGTTCTGTCTTAAATCACTTTGGCCTGTTACAGACTGCCAAAATAAAGCTGCTTCGGGTCTCTTTGGAGGTATGCTATTTAAATGATGCGTGGGTCCTAAGAGTCCGGAGGTCGCACCAAAGCCACACTCCATTCCTAAGCACTGGAGTGCAGCTTTTGGTGCAGCTTCCGGATTCTTAGGATGCATGCATCATTTAAATAGCATACCTCCAAAGAGACCCGAAGCAGCTTTATTTTGGCAGTCTGTAACAGGCCCATATGACCCAAACTGAAGAGTCAGTAGAGGCACGGGGCAACCTTAAGGCTCACCACACAAGAGCTTTTGCAAACACACCTGGCTTATTTTGGCAGCTGTGGAAAGCAAAGCTAAGCTGTCTTGCTGATAAAGAAGCCATTTACTGTGGCTTTAAAATGAACCAGATAATAAAGCAAGCTCTATGGAAGATTGGTAAGAAACCTAAGTGTGCACACAAATGTCCATGTCTGTCCCCAGTCCCAGAATTGTGTTCTTTTTCCCATGGGGAGAAATCCAACAACTCTAAGACAACAACTCATAAGAAGAAGAAAGAGTTAATTTAGGAGTCAAACCCTGTGAATTGTTTCTGAACAGCTTCAACCTTCAGTCAAGTTTCAGTATTGGAAAGTGCTTGAGGGGGAAAAACACAATAAATTGAAGAGGAGATTGAACTGATTAGATGAATGGCAGCAGGGAGATCAAGTGTTTGTGTTCACATTATTTGAAAGTACCTAGTTTTGAAACAGTGCACATGGAAATAATTTGAGACACTTGGCAATTTTTTACAGGATATGGAAGAAAACGGTGGATAGAATCTGGAGGCATGGAACATCTCACAAGAAATACAGGATGGTATCCTTTTAAAAACAGATCATTTCTAACATTGCTGCCACTGGACAGAAGGCCTAGGAAAGGTTGAAACCAAATGTCCAGATTCTCATGTTAATAAAGATGTTTCCTTGTAATGATCCCAATGTAGTGTGCATAATGATTATCAATTTTCATATGCTAATATGGATTCAATGTTCCATATTCTAATCAATATCCTGTCTTGAATTGTATATCATCCCTTCAAAGTTTTATTACAGTGATCTGAGATGTAAAGTGCACTTGGGGGGAAAAATGAATGCAACAGAATGCTTTGAATGGTGTATATTTCTACAAGGCCCAATGAAGATGGCAGTACCTCCAAAGGAATTGAGTATCTGGCATTGTTCATTTGGGGATGACAACAAGGTTTACCCAGATCCTCTATGATAAGAATGAGGAAGATTTATAATTTGTAAGACCTGGTGGTCCATCGAGGTGGATAAAAGTATTCAGCTACTGCCATGATTCACTGGTTCAAAATTTATAACTGTTTTTATGTGTGCTTATGATACAACTAGGTAGCTCAAATTTATGTTGTCCTTTGGTTTGCTTTCCAGAAGACATATAGTCTTTTGTGGTATTGATATAGGCTTGGGAAATCAATGGATACATTTTCTGGGAGTGAGGGCACCTGTTAGTCTAGTCATGAGAAATGGTTTGAGGGATTAAGAGGCCCATGGAAAACAAAACAAAAGAGTTTAAATATCTGATACTCATTTTTTTGTGTGTACGTTTTTGGCTTTCCAAAGAGTTTCTGATAACCTTGCGGGTTTGCTCTTAGGTTGTTGTGGTTGATAGAATTTACAAGCTAGGACTTAAGTGTTAACAAGGAAGCCAAATGTTTTTATTGCTGAGGGCTAGGAGGCTAGTAGGACACTCCTTCAGATGTATTCTTTCTGGAAACTTGATATAGCATCCATGTGGGGCTAAGGGGTTACTGTGAAGATAAGGGAAGGCTACTCTGCTGTGTCAGAACTCAATCTCTCTTCCCAGGCCTCCTATCCATTTACCTAAGAGTTAATCATTAGTATTTGTATTTTCTGTTGAGCACTTGAGATAGCCTGGGGAGTCCATCAGCCTGAGCTGAAAGAGATGCTATGGGACTAGCTGCTGATGCCATCCAGGATGGTGGTTCCAGAGGATCTCAATATTCATCTGGTATAGCTGGAACATCTCAGGATTTCATTATCCAAACTCACACTTCAGGATATGCACTCTTGATACACAGTTATAGCACTATCATTCCACTTTAACTGCCATGGCTCCATCCTATGGAATCCTGGGATTTTCAGTTTAGGGAGAGGTGCTTAGAATTCTCATCCAGAGAGCTCTAATGACTCATGGAACTATGCTACGTAGAATCCTGAGATTTATAGTTATTGAATTATTGTAGTTATTGTAGTTATTTAAAGGGGGGAAATCACCCACTATTGCAAATTCTCAGTGTCAAGCAGTAGAGATGTGTTTGTTTTTAAAGTAGTCAGAGGCATGTTATAATCTGGTCCTGGGAGCGATATGGCAGAAACCTTGGTTGCATGCTGTGGCAAGTTTGAAAAAAGCTTTGAAGATAAACTTGCTCAAATCCATCACAGCTCCACAGTTTATTCAGTTTATTCATTTATGATTTATTTATTAAATGTATTTTTAACCTGTCCTTCATCCTCAGGATGGTATATGAAAGGCACAAAATTCAGAAAAAGTTCTCAAAGAGTACAACTTCCCAAAAAAAAAAAAAAAAAAAAACAAGCCAGGAATGTAAACACAGCAGGGAAACAGAACAGCCTAAGTAAGACCCTGTTCAGACCAGCTATTAAAGCTGGCCCGGGGACAGAACCAGGGCATCATATCCACATGACGCAAGCCCCAACTCTGCATGATGTCATGCACAAACCACTCCACATGGGACACAGCATCATGGTGCTCATCCAGCTCTGCGTCTATACGATGCAGTGCCAAATGAGTGCCATATAGCTGCGCTGCTGCAACTATGGCAACCTTTCCAGGGCACAAAAAGGAGCCACTTTTTGTGGCTCTTTTTTTGCACCCTGGAAAGGCTAGATCAGGGCCGTGGCATGAGGTTGCTGTGGCCCTGATCCAGTTAAGAAAGGGGTGGTGTTGCACCTTCCCTTAGGGCCTGTATGTACAGCCCCTAACTCTTTAAAATGTTTGGGCAAATATGGGGCGAAACAGATGGGAAGGAAGGGGCCCCTTCCGAAGATGGATTGGGGCCACGGCAACCATACTGCACAGTCCCAATCTACCTTGAAGCCAGCCCAAAAAAGAGCAGCAAAAATATGCTCCTTTTGGGCCATGGAAAGCTGCCATTAGCAGTTGTGGCTTGAAGATGCTCTAGTGGTGTGTGGTGTCTAAATGCCATGCTGCCGGAGCATTTTGAAGCTGCTCATGTCTGGGCAGCTACCTGGCTTCCAGACAGCTTCGAGGCATCATCAGAGCATGCCGTGTGTAAATGCCACATTCTGATGATGCCCTGAAGTTGTATTTTCAGGGCCATTTGTTCTGGCCCTTTGTTAGTTTTAGCCTGGCACTGAAATGCCAGTAGATTCAGCCCCAATCAGGCTGCATTATGGAAGGAAACCCAGAGTTGGGGTGCCACCACATTGAAGGCATTAGGGCTTCCTGACACAACAAAACTGTCACATCTCTAAAGTTGTGATAAAATCAAGTATCCAAATATTAAACATCTCATACAGAAGGGGTGGGAGAAGTTGTTGTTGTTGTTGATGATGATGATGATGATGATGTGTGCCTTCAAGTTGTTTCTGACTTTTGGCAATGCTAATGCAAACCTATCATGAAGTTTTCTTGGCAAATTCCTTCAGAGGGGGGTTTAGCATTACCATCCTCTGAGTCAGAGTGTGACATGCCCAAGGTCACCTTGTGATTTTAGCTGAGCCGGGACTCAAACCTTGGTCTCCAGAGTCATAGTCTGGTACTCAAACCACTACACTCAAACTCCAAATACTAAGTGGAATGAAGGAGAGCTTTGGATATACTACACAGGTGGACTTGACTTAAGCCTGTAGCTTTAATGTCTGGTAACTGAAAAGGCCCACCTCTTTTGGGCAGTCATTGGCTGCTCTTACCCAGGTCAAAAAACAAAAAACAAAAAACCCCAAAGAGGCTTCCTTGGCGAAGACAGCACTCTGAAGGAAACATGGTGACTCCTTGCCACCCTATGCAACAGTCAGAGCCTACAGACCGACCCACTGGTAGGTTATTTGGCCTCACTTTTTTGCAGTGAGACATATATACATTCAGGCTGCATCCACACTATACAAATAATACAGTGTGATATCAGAGATCTCTGTCAGAGAAGAATAAATTTATAACAAAACTACAGTTCCCATAATTCTATGGCACTGAGCCATGACAGTTAGAGTACCATCAAACTGGATTATTTATGCAATGTAGATGCAACCTCAGTAAGCATTCAATAGTTGTCAGCATATGCTGGTCAATGCCTTTGAAGTGTAAAGTATTTTCTTTTAATGCTCTATGACCCTTTCTTGTAATAGAGTTAACTGATGATCAAAATTATGAATTACTGAAAAAAAAATGAAAAAAATAAATAAGGAATACAGATGTATGTTCATATATGTCTCAACACTGTCAAAAGCAAATAAATTTGGCCACATTTTCCCTTTATTATTTACCTACAGGCTCATATATACAGTATAAGCCAGTAATTCTTAGTCCCAGGTGCAGTGGCAGAAGATGTCATTTTTAGTGATTGCTAGCATCCTGTCAGTTCATTTCAATGCTGTCAAAGTCAATTATCTATAGTGAACATGGTTGGTGCAAGTGTCATTGACCAGAAGTAACTGGATTGAACAATATGAGCGTCTGACACAATAATGTAAAGCTTTGAGCCAGTTTGCAGATTGTGAGACCTTCATGCTTAGCTGAAAGATATTTCTCTAAATAGTAATAAACCTAAAGCCATGCCAGTCACACAGATCACTCAAGTATTCTGTGCAGGATTCAACTGGAATGCCTGTTAGGCGGAGGCCAATGTTACTGTATTTGCTTCAGCACGTATCAGGGCTTCTCACTTTTTAGATATATAGTTCCACCCTCCCATGGTAATCCAATAACTTTATTGTGAAACGGTCAAATGAGTTTTTCAGACAGAAGGTGGAAAATGATAGACACTGAGACAAATTCAAGCCTCTCAAAACACACAGTTCGAAGATCAACAAGATCATTTCTTCCATAAATAAGACATGAAGGAGAATTTCATTGGATGCATGATCAAAGCACAAGTATTTCCACTAATTTGATGAAAAAGAAAGGAAGCTTTTTATAAAAGTGAATTGAGAAGCAGCACAATGGACAAATTCACCTATCCCAGCAGAAGGTTTTAAGGGTGTTTTGGGTTTTTCTAAAATGGCTTTGAGCCCTTGCATATCAGGCTGGATTTGTAGTGGTAAGTTATCCTTGCTACCTCTTCACCCCTCCCAACAGCCTTCTCA
Source organism: Sceloporus undulatus (assembly GCF_019175285.1). Lineage (NCBI taxonomy): Eukaryota > Metazoa > Chordata > Lepidosauria > Squamata > Phrynosomatidae > Sceloporus > Sceloporus undulatus. Next base: position 78,131,719 of record NC_056526.1, on the reverse strand, counting down.
TTTTTAACTGGATCATGGCAGATAGGAAGAACAGGTTCCTGCTGCAGTCCATAGTAGCAACAGCTGGCCACTGTTGGTGGATGTGCATATTAGAGTGTTTGTGCAACCAGCAGTCCACACCTCTGAAGCAGTACACCTGGATCAAATCCCAAAGATGCACTCTGTGCCTGTTCTGGTTGCCATCTCATTTTCTCTTTGTTTTGCTGTTCTTACATGCTCAGTAAAATATTTTTGAGGCAATTTCTGTTGACATTGTGTGTTGTAGACAAGCATACAATACTACAGTAATATCACCTAGATTATCCCATTCTTTCCCAGACATGCTACTTCAACCTGAGCCTGAAAATCTGTGTTTCACCATCCTCCCAATGAAGCCACTAAAAACTTCCAGCTAGAGAAAGAGGAACAGTAAAGAAAGGGAGATCTGGAGAGAATAGAAAGACGTTGTAAGGAAAGAGAGAGGGAGAGAGCTTCTTTCTCAGATGGTTTATTAACTGAGGTACACCAGTATATGAGGTATATTTGTCGTAACTGCTTTCTGTCAAAGGTAAGCAATGGTAGCTAGGGAGGAGTGTCCCCCAGACATTCACACACAAATTCCAGCTTCCCACTGTCAGGAATAATAATAATAATAATAATAATAATAATAGTTATTTATTACCGCCCAATCACTGGGATCCGAGCGGTTTTACACAGGGAATAATAGACAGTTCCCTGCCTCAGGCTTACAATCTAAAAGACATGACACAAAAGGAGATGGGAATGGTGGGGGGGGGGGGAAATCAGGTCCAGCATTCTCTCTCCTCTGAGGCCTGAGACAAGGCAGATGACCGGAGGAGGGCAGTTCCTCAGCCTAGCCCTGGGGAACTGGCCCCATTCTCTCCATCACTGGATGAAAGATGACAGTTAGTAATGTCTTATTAGTCAGATTTGAGGTGAATTATTTTGCTGAGATAAATTTACTGAGGTAAATTCTTCCTGATTAACTCATGAAAAATACTGATTTTGGATGCACCTCTTTGCACACACATATCCCTCATCCAACTTTTCTTGCCATTGAAGCAAACTGAATCAGTGGAATATTTGTTCTTGTTTCCTATTTCCCCCTCTCATACTCACTGTCTCAGCACCTTCTTACTTTCCCATGGATTTGCTTTTAGATAGGCTTTATAGGGAAGAAAAAAGACAACTCTCTCCTTCTGCCACTTTCTATCTTCCAGAGCTTTAAGTGCCATCATTATCATGTTAATGTCACCTGAATGCTGAAGCATCCTCACATAGCTTCCAACATCTTGCAAATGAAAACCAGGACACATGTGGTCGAGCAACATCAGAATGTGGACAACATGGCAAATATGAATTATATACTAGGAGAGGCTACATTAGTTTGTTTTTGCCTGAGTCTACAAGGAAGGACAAGATTTTACCCACCCTTCCAACCTCCTCTGTGTTAAATGAGTGCAAAATACTTTTGCACTTTGAACTCAGTTTGCAGCAGCTGAAATAAGCCAAGCACAAAAATGGATAGTGGGAAGAGGAAAGAGAAACAGACATTTTTTTTAAAGCAACAGGAAAAGTGGGATGGCAGAAAATTAATCAGGACTGTCCCACTGAATCAGGACAGTTGGAAGGTATGTTTTCATGCAGTCTTCTTTGACTCATCTCCATCCACCCCACTTCTCATTCTTCTTTTCTTTTTTCTTTTCAGACAGATTCGTTTCCTGGATAAAGTGTCCCCAGTAGAACTAAAGGAAACAGAAAAAGACTTTCTATATATGTTCTCAGACGAGACCAATATCCTGAATGACTGTGTTAACAACCCCTGGTGCTTGGTTGAAAATGAAATCCCTAAATTTCAAGAACATTCTAATAATAATAGGCTAACTATCTGGGGGAAATTCAAAGAGATAGCTGTGTTAGGAGTTTATCGCATGAATATTAAAACCACCTCAAGCCTCCTGGGCTGCAGCCGGGACACGAGATGGAGACAGGGATTATTGCATGCTAAATCGCCACCTAATAGCCATCCGCCATCAGCCGGCTGCAGACCAGGAGGATTGAGATGATTTTAAATTTTAAAGTGATAAGCTCCTAGTCTGTAGAGATCTTGTAGTGCCTTTGGAACTAATTGGCAGGACAGTGAAATCTTCCTCAGAGATCTTCAACCAAGATTTAGAAAAACCAAGAGTCACTGAAGGTCAGACTCTACAGTGTTTGAAGACACTAGCAGTTACATGTTTATTTCTCTTCATCAAAACTAAGTGTAAATCTGTCATCAGTCCTAAAATAGAGAACCTACTGCAGTGAATATGCAGGGATTGAATCTTTTCCACCTATGGTGTCCCTGACACTACTGGGCCTTCCATTCTAAAATTTGATTATGAATAGAAATATGTACCTGCTAGATACCTGTTTAGCTGGAAATGCAAAGGCAGGGTGCTGGACTAGATTTTCTCTGGGATATCTTCCTAAACAAACACATCACAGCACTTCTTCTAAGTGCAGGGTATCTGTAGGCTTAACTTAATGTATGCAGTAGAGATGAGCATTCTAGAAATGACTTCTCTTTCCCTCCCTCACTTTTGAAGAGCTTATGAAATATTGATATAATGGAAGAAGGAGGCTTAGGTGAAAAGCTGGCTGCCCTGCACTGCCTTTACCAAAGCCACTCCAAGGGCTAAAGATAAAGTATTTTCTTATTGTATTCTCCTTGGGATGGCTTTAGACTAGGAACTACAGGTTTGGCCATCTCTCTTATGGGCACTCTTAGCTTCAGCCCATTATTAGGCTTTATCTTGAGAAAGGAGACGGCAGCTTTCAATTAGCTTTTTTTATCTGAGAGAACCCAAACTTAGCCTTGCCACTTTGTTTACTGTCAGGTTTACATCCCCCTTCTTTGAATCAAAACTAAAGCAGATTACAAACCTTAAGACAAACAAAAGCCTGAAATGAAATAAAACTATAAAAAGGCACATGTTAAATAGTTGAAAGCTTTTATAATCACAGTGCTAAAAATTGTTTAGAAGACCCATGTATTTATGTTAGGACCTGCTTCTACATGTTTAGGAGTGGTAAACATTAGTTGGCTTCCACTGGAAGGCGTCCCACATTGCTGAAAACATTGCAGAGAAAGCTCTTTCCTGGTGACCACTGATGCTATTTGGCAGGTAATGGGATCCTGAAGGCCTTTATTTATCAAGCCAGTAATGCAGTTTATATTATGAATGATCATAAACACAGTGCAATCTTGCACCACATACAGAAGGTGAGTCAGGGTATGCCTAACACATGCCAAATTACATGAAGTCTCCTCCTTCTGGTATCATCTATTTAAAATATCCCCCACCTCACCCCCACCCCCAAAACACTAGGAGACATTTGGCTGCAGCCTTGGAAAGCCCCTGTAAAATAGCACTGGATTAGATGGCACAAAGGTCTGACTCACATAAGATTGCTACATGCATTAGTAACTTGGCTGACAACAACTTTCCCCAGATTTTGTGTAAAAACTTCAAAGGTCATTCTTTAAAGTGGCCTGACATATAGTTTTAGCAGTTATGTATTCTTGTTTATTCTCACTTTAGTTACTTCTGGTATTGCAACAGAAGGCCAAGAAGAAGATGTTTTTTAAAAGAAGGGTTCCTCCAGTTCCCAATCTATATAATAGTAAAACTATGGCCCTGTACAGACAGGCCAAAATAAAGCTGCTTCGAGTCACTTTGGAGGTATGCTGTTTCAATGATGCATGCGTCCTAAGAGTCTGGAAGCTGCACCAAAGCTGCACTCCAGTCCTTAGGACTGGAGCGTGGCTTTGGTGCAACTTCTGGACTCTTAGGACACATATATCATTGAAACAGCATACCTCCAAAGTGACTCGAAGCAGCTTTATTTTAGTCAGTCTGTATCAGGCCTATATTATTAGTTTATCCTCTGTATCCACAGATTCTTTCTCTATGGATTCAACCATCCATGTTTTCAAAATATTAAAAAAATAAAGCAAATCTTTTTTGTCAATTTATATAAGAGATACCATGTTATCACACCACTGTATTCAGACAAATTTTTGTATCTATGGGGGATCCTGGAACAAAACCCCAATAAAATTAAGGTCAGAATGAAAGTTCCACCAGATAAGAATATCAGACTGTCTGTTTCTATGTATATATTTCCCATATTTGTATGCTACTCATAGTAAGAATATTATCTGTCACTGTGTTTGTGTTACTTCTGTGACTCATGTCAGAACATTTGTTGAATATTGCTTTGTTGAGTATTGCTTAGGAAATACTGTGAATTCTATCTAAAAAAATGCTTCTCAGAAGTGCAGTTCAATTAATTGCACAACCATCTGATTACAATATTTTTTTTCTTTAACAATTTTTCACCCCTTCATAGAACCTATGACAATCTTTACCAACGCTGCTCAAAAACATTTACCTGGACTGTGGAAAAACTGCCTTTTAAACATTTAAAATTCACTGAGATATGAATTCCCTCCAAGATGTGTAAGGGAGAAGAAACTAGAAACACATCCATTTCTGAATGTTGAGAAATTGTGGAGATTTTCTCTCACCCCTCCCTTTTATCGGCTTCTTTGGGTTCTAGCTAGGTGTAATGGGGCCTTACTGGGTTGGAGATTTTCTCTTAACCCCCCCTTTTTTATCCCTTGTTTGGGTTCTAGCCGAGTGTGGTGGGGCCTTGCTGGGCGGTCCAGGGCTGGTAACCTTGGCTCTGACCTGCTCTGGTGACCTGCTGTTTCTTCCCAGCCTTTGTTTAGTGATAGTTGCTTTGGTTGGCCTCACTGGATGCCTCTTAGTGTTAAGGAGCCCGGTGGCCATTTTGTTTTTTTAAGTTTGTGGCGATTTTATTTTTTAAATTGGTGACCATTTTGTTTTTGGAGTTGGGGAGACATTTTGTCGTTGAAGTCGGTGGCCATTTTATTTGTAATTTAGGCTACACTCTCTCAGCTTTGGTTGGAGGCTAATTAGTCATAATTGTTTGCAGATAAACTGTAGTGGTTGTTGAGGATACACACGCACACGCACGCGCACACACACACACACACACATATACATACATACAGAGGTCCCTTGCCATACATGGGGGATCCGTTCCAGACCCCACTGCATAAGGCAAATTCCGCCTTTGCTCGAGCCCCTTTGAGAATAATGGGGCTCATGTGGTGTATGCGCCATTCAGGAAATGGCTCAGGGCTTTCAGAGTTATTTGGAAGGGGGGGGGGTTTCTGGTCAGACTTCTTGATGTGGGCCGGCCAGTGAATAACCCATCTTTTGGGTTGTCATTGAGGGCTCAGGTGTTATCATCCTGATAAGCTGCAGAGGTGGTCTGGGGAAAGACACCAGCTTCTCCCACACTTGGTTGTTGTTTGAGATTAGTTGCAGTTCCATTAAGAATTTACAGTATTAAACAGGTCAATAAATGGTCCTGTTTTATCCCATTTCAGTGTCTGGTCTCAGTATTCTGGGATTGGGTATCAATTGGGTGTGGAGAAGAACCAGGATTGTCAAATAATGATAATGTGTTAGATCCAGACTAGGTTAGTTGCATTTAGTTATTGGCTTTATGTCACAGCTAACTTGTTCATTGGTTTCCATGGAACTTTAATTCAAATAATTTAGACTAGATTGATGACAGTGAAAAGAACCGCAATTAGAGTACTGTCGCCACCCCAAGATGACATTAAAGTAAGTTCCTTTTTCCTCACCAAAGTCTATACATGTTGAAAATCTATACCAGGGTTTTAAAAATTCATACAGTTTCCCACTAAAACTGTCTGGTATTTCGATTTTCAGCCTCACAGACTCATTGGATTAGGCAAGGTTGGGAAAATGGTATTTATAGAGCAAGATAAATGGCCTAAAATGCTCACTCTCATTCCACAGAAAGTACCTTTCAAAAAAGAGAGAAGGTGATGTCCTAAAGATCCAAAAAGAAATGCAGGCTATTATTCTATAATTGTCTATTTTTTCCCTGCAAATTCACAACATTACTATTTATTTGTTCATGTAATAAAGAGAATAGGGGAATTGTTTTTAAAATAGTCTCTCCAAAAAGCAGAATGAAAGTGTGTGTGTGTAAAAGCGAGAAAGAGAGATTGGCTTGGTATTTTTAAAATAGCTTTTCAGAGGAATGTACCTTTGACAAAAGCTGAAATATTTTTCAACATTTCACCTAAGAGGGCAATTGTTTTCTGCATCTCTAATAGTCCAGATGGTTGTGTTACCCTAATACAGACCTCTTTGAGTGATGCTCTTCATGCTGCCAGTTCCAATGAATGCCTGAAAAGCTGCTGCTTCAACAGGTATATCCTCTGCTATATTTTTTTTCTGCTGCTTAATCTTGTGAAATAGGGCACAGGGATTACTCTAAATCTCCACATGACAAGATGAGAAAAATCTGCTTTCGTGCCCAAAAGATAGAACCACTGATGCAGAAAATCACTAAACTGCCAATTTTTCAATGGAGCTGAAGGTTTGGAAGGGGGGGAAATCCCAGCAATGCACGAGGGCAAAGAAGTCATATTCCACAGCTAACCCAAAATAATATATAAAAAAGGAACTTTGGGAAAGTAAAAGAGAAGGAATTGGGGGAAATTCCAGGAAGTTTTACCACAGCATTTTAGAACAAGGAACAATGGAGACAAACCCTTGTACTATCGAAGACCAAATGCCAATTCCAGTGATTTTTGCTTTACGTAGAAAAACACACATGATGCACTTTTTTCTTCTTTGGTACTCTTCATTTTGCTATGCTATCAAAACTCAGTATAATGAAATTTCCTTTTAACTGATGTTATTAGTATGCATATATTCACAAATCACCTCATTTTCTGTTAGTTTTTTCTTTATCCACAGGAAACATGAGGATGAATGAAAGCATGGATGCTTTTTCAATGGAAATTAATCAAGGTATTTTCCACAACACATATAAACCAAAGGGTTGTTTCTGCTTACAACCAAATTTATTCCCTTCCTCTCATCAAAGATGTGTTACATATAGTTCCTGGAGAATTAGCCAATGTCATCCTATTTTTTGGCCAAAGCAGGACAACATGATAAATAAACCCTGTGGTACTATTTAAGTCCCCTTCTTTATTTGTGAAACTGTTAAGGGAGACTCATATATTTTCTGTTTACAGCCTCAATGCAAAAGGCTGTAAATATTAGGAGTGGGGGTGACATATGGGCAGAGTGGTAATGTGGTAGCAGATATAAGGGTGTTTTCATCACTACTTTTCCTGTATAACAAATCAACAGTAGCAATGCACAAAAATTATGTTGGATTAGGGGCATATGTTGCTAATACTGTATGCTGAAAGAGCCAGCATGGTGCAGTTGGTTAGGTGTTGGATTAGGACTTTGGCAGACCAGCATTTGCACCTCCACTTGGGTATGGAAATAAGTTCTCTCTTGGCATTTTCTAGATCCTCCAGCACAATTAGAGAGGCCCAGGACTCTGCAGCAACCAGGAATGCATTTGCACATTTAAAACTTGTGTGCCAACTGCGCCCATTCCTTGAAACACAAGATCTGGCCTCAGTGGAACATGCCTTGGTTACATCCCATTTGGACTACTGTAATGTGCTCTACTTTGAAGATTGTTTGGAAACTTCAGCTGGTCCAAAGAGCTGCAGGCAGGCTGCTAACAGGGGCAGGTTACAGAGATCCTACAACTCTCCAGAGATCCTACAACGCTGGCTGCCAGTTTGTTTCTAGGCACAATTCAAAGTGCTGGTGATTATCTTTAAAGCTTTATATGGCTCAGATCCAGGATATTCCTCTATAAGCTGGCCGGGGCTCTGAGATCTTCAGGGGAGGCCCTTGTCTCCATCCCACCAGCACCACAAGCACAGTTGGTGGGGACATGAGAGATGGCCTTTTCTGTAGCTGCCCCTAGACTCTAGAACTCGCTTTCCAGGGAGACCAGTATTGCTCCTTCCTTGATGGCCTTCCACTGACAGGCAAAAACCTTCCTTTTCAAACAAGCATTCAAAACAGAAAACATTTAAAGAATGCCTTGGGATGCTAAACTTTTTAAATGTATTTTAGACATTTTTATCTTCTTTTTATTTTGTCATAGTCATTAATGTTATTTTAATGTATTCTTTTTGCATCTTTTTAATTGTAGTGTTTTTAATGTTGTAAGCTGCCCTGAGTTCCAATCCTGAGAGAATGGCAGGATATAAATAAATATAATAAATATAATAAATAATAAAATTATATGGTATGTTTCCATTAGATGTTGATCTTAGAGTTATATTGGAGGACTTAGAGATTCCTAGACAGGTGTTATCTCTAGGCATTTTCGAGATCCTCCATCATGTTTCAATGGTATTCTTCCACCGGACATTGTTCATTTCAACAGAGTTGATTATTATCTGCCATTTCTTTTTTCCATGGCAAGTCCAGGAATATATTCCCTGTGGATATGGGGCTCATACTGTACTGGTATGTTCACACATTTTTAAATAGAGACAGTGGGGCTGCATGGTATGACTTTTTTGAAGTATTCACTAGCAGGTTACATTTCAAAATGTTGCATTTTAGGGGAATGCAAGGGCATATGTGTATCTTTTCTTTCCAATACACTGTAAAAGTTCAAACTACATATTACATTAACTGCAAAGTATGCACCTTCATTTCTTTTTCTTGTTTTCCCTAAAGTAAGAATGCCCCATGATACATGGGAAAGAAAAGTTCAATTCTTTTCTCTCTCCCCACAGAACACCCATCCCAGCACTGCTATAAGTAAGTTCCCACAGATACTTTTACATGGTCCACTACTGTTCTATAATTCCTCAAGGCTAATCATATGAATGGTGCAAATAGTAAGTGACAGGTATTATTGACACATATTTGTAAACTTGGGATTCACATCTCTAACTAGGCAAATGTTTTCTACCATCACCTGGCATTTTGTAACTATCTCTATTTAGATTTATCTTTTTCTTCAATCTTTTATTCTGTGTTGTGAAAACCTTAAGGGATGAGGTCTAGACAACAGACTATGACAAAAATACATAGATGTACACCATTCTGTTGATACATCTTAATTTCAATGCATCCCTTCAAATAAAAGTATTCTGATTTGCTCTTTTAGACCATATTACTTTGCTCTTCTGAAAAAATGTAATGATTATTTTTGTCACACTAAACTACACTGACACTGAATTTTAGAGGCCACCTTAGGCTATGCTGCTTTATCATAGACTGTAACAATAAAAACAAGAATGTCTGGTTTCATTTTTACTTTTCTCTACCAACTACAATGAATTTTAGTAGGTGTAATAGTTCACAAATAAAAAACAAGAGCATCTTTGGCGCTATGTAAATTTTCATTCATGTTATTCTATTTCTTTATTTGTTTTGTTTTATTTGAAATCAAAATTGGTTTATGCTTAGTTTGGGGTCACAATGATGCCAAATTCTTTCCAAACCAGAAGTCAAGATAGATTTCCAGGTCCCTGGATATCAACTCAAGTCCAGAATCCTTTTGTTTAGTACCAACTAGAGTAAACTCATTGAATCAATAGTTTAATGGTGAATCAATATGTAGGTAAATCTCATTCATTCAAAAAAGTCTACTGTTGTCACTACTACTAATAAGCTAGAAACAAACTTGGCAGGTTCTGAATCTGGAATTGTGTGTGCTGAGGTCTCCAAGGCCACATGAAACCACTGGATTACCTGTTATCTCTATATGATCCCCCTTCCTCCACATCTTTGGAAACAAATTCTAGTTTATCCTCCAGCTGCCATCTCCTAGCTATGTTAGGATTCTGTACATAAGTAGACCCAATTTCTCCACTGAAACAAAGGAGTAATCTTTTAACATAAGAAAGCATACCACATGCAGATCGCTATCAGCAATGCATTGTTATTTATATTTTTCTACTGAAAATACTATTGTTGTTCTTCCAATTCCTAAATGCCACTCCGGCATTTGAATTTTCTTTCTTTTTCTCAGCCTTTCATACATGCATAGCATATCTCCTTTCATCTAATAATACTGTCCAGTAGTTCAGTATGACTGCATTTTACACTTCAAATATTCCCATATCTGTTCCTTATCAGCAACCAGTGTTTATAAGCAAGGATTTCATTACAGCTAAATGTTCACACTCTCTTGCTTCTTGTTAGATACAGCATTTACATTCAGCAGATCAGTGTCCAGGTATTCATGAAATAATGTTTAGTTCCTTCTTCCCTTTTCACTCTGCTCAAAACAACATAAGTATGATTTTCTTTCACTCTTGTCTCCTGGTTTCCTTCCCTGTGGAACAATGCATCTCTTCATTATTATTCATGTCAGGAGCTACAGAAATGGGACTTACATCTTTCCCTGGTCTCCTTTTAGAAGACAGATACATTTATCACAGGTTTCACATACTACTTAGCAATCCTTGTCATCACCTTCTCTCTTGCCTGCTGTGCAACACACCTAAGAGCTCTGCTTACCACAACTGACATGGGAGGTGACAGGGCCATCCCAAGGCATATTGCTTGTGGCAGGCAATATGGCATTACCTGGCATTCCATGTAGAGAAGCTGACCAGACTGGCAGTTGAATTTTGCTTCAATGCTATTAATAGGACAGGATCTCCCAACCACCACCAAGAGCAACAGGTTCACTGAGAAGATGTAGAAGGATGTTATATGGGGAATTTTCTAGCACCTCACTGCTGCTTCTTGACTTTAGCATCTGCTGAGTGCAGCCACAGATTGGAGAAGGAAAGGGACACATAGAGAGTTAGAATTGTCTATTCTGTAATCATATTGGTATTTAAATATTGAGAGACTGTCCTCAGTGCTTATACAGGCATGAAAAAGTTATGACAGTCATACTAACTGGGCCTAACAAGATTAGCAAAAAGATTGCCAACAAGAACAGAGTCTTGTGATAAATCAAACATTGATAAGTTTGATCTGGGATAGGCTTTCATTTCTAACCCACTTCATCAGATGCATCTGGTATCCACAAAACTTACATCAAATAAAATTTATCAGTGTTTAAGGTGCCTAAGGCCTACGTTCAATTCTCCCTTCAGCTAGGACAGGCTAACTGAATCAATGGTAAAAGAACACTTTGTTAATTCATTCAGTCTTCTCTAGGAATCAGATGTAAGCTTAACATGGCACTTCACCCTTGAAGATTACCAAAGTTTCAGTTCAGTTGTCTTCAAATAGTCCAAGTTAGAAGAGTTGTCCTTGGCAGTGAGGTCTCTTGATGTTATAGAAAAATCAGGTGGCTGGTGAGCATTAATCTCCAGTACATTCAATTGGAGCTGAGCCCCATAGCCATGTCCTCTTGCAACAACTTTCATATGGCAACTTGCAAATATAAAACAAATTTCTTAATACTGGAGAAACATGTACTTTTCTTGGATAAAAACACCACGTCTCTTAGACCAGCATATGATCCATCTTTAGAGAATGTATATCCAAGTTTCCTTCTAGGCACAATTCAAAGTGCTGGTTATGGCTCACTATTTGGCAGACCATATCTCTCTGTATGTGGCTGTTTGGGCCTTGAGCTCTTCTATCGGTCCCACCACCATCACAAGCATGGTTAGTGGGGATATGAGAAAGAGCCTTTTCAGACGCTGATCCTGGAAGTCCTTCCAGAGATGACAGGATGGATGAACCCTTTCCTGCTATTATTTTGTCATCCGGCAAAACCCTTTTTATTCCAAAAGGCTTTTAATACTGGAAGACTTTAAAGAATGACCTAGAGGGTGCTGTATTGGTTTAAACGGAAAGATTTAATACTTTCTAATATTTTTAATTGCATTTTATTCTTTTAACTAGAAATTTGAAGAGTTATAATGCTGTCACTAGTTTAATTCTATTTTAACATTTATTTATTGAATGTTTTAAACTGTGTTGCTCTTTTAAACTGTAAGCCACCTCGAGTCACAATTTTAGGAGAAAGGAAGGATGCAAATATACTACCATTACTACTACGACTGATAATAATAATAACAACCCTTTTCATGTAGTAGTGGATATAGTCCATCTTTGAAAGCTCATTTTTAGCTTTTTGGTGCCCAGAGAACCATAGAATCATAGAATTGGAAGAGACTGCAAGGGCCATCCAGTCCAACCCCCTGCCATGCAGGAACTCTCAGTCAAAGCACCACTGACAGATGGTCATCCAGCCTCTGCTTAAAGACCTCCAAGGAGGGAGACTCCACTACACTCCGAGGAAGTGTGTTCCACTGTCGAACAGCCCTTACTGTCAGGAAATTCCTCCTAATGTTGAGGTGGAATCTCTTTTCCTGTAGCTTGCATCCATTGCTCCGGGTCCTGTTCTCTGGAGCAGCACTTTTTAAATTTTAAAAACACCAAAATAAAATAATTGTTTTATGTTGTTTTGATTACCTTTGAAGTATTTATTCGATGGGGGTAGTGATTATGAACCTGAAAAGGCTGAACACAGAGAAAATATTTTCATTGTCAGAATCATCACTATCACTTAAAGGGTGCAAAAAACTATAATCAAAACAGCTGAACATGTAGCCAAGGAGGAGCAAGTTCACACATATGCATCCTGCTGTGCCCCATCCCTTTCCTGTACCTGCATTTGGATCAACTGTGTGTGGGGGGGACACATATATGAAAACTAAATTTAGGATCTATCATATCATCAATCCAACATATTCCTGCATGCAGCAAGACCCTAGTTTTTTTTCTTAGGTACCCATTCAGTGGAACATGGAAAGGTATTACAATGGTTCACTTTTTATACAACTGGCTTTTTCCATGGAACAAGAACATGAAGGCCCATGCTTGACCTTCAACCAGGTAGAAAAACTGGTGACAGAAATTGCTTTCAGAAGCAAACTCTTGAAACTTTGTTCTTCTGAAGGTGTTAAGCCTTTAGGCACTGTGATTCATTTCAGGTGAACTATGAAATGATCTGGCATGTTTGTGAGAGAATATTTGGCTCAGAGACCGATTACCTTCTGAAGCATTCAGATGAACCATACTCCTGGGGGTTAGTACCATCTGTAGGTAACAACTCCTGGCTAAGCAGGGAAGAACAGGGACATCCAATATAACCCCGCACAACTGCCCAATTATTCATATAATCCTGTGGGAACCTGTTCGCAACTGATGGCTCTGTGCATTTTTCTGGGTTGTTTTTTTTAGAATGATTCCTTAAAGGAAGTCATTTTAGTTCAGAGAAGATATCAAAGGATAGGTAAAAATCCAATGTTACATGTTTGAATCTTAAAGCTGCTAATAATGTTAAAAGCATAGATCCTAATGACGGGTGAAAATCTGCAAAACAGAAACAGAAAGAAAGTGTTATTCTCTGACAGAATTATAAAGGAAATAAATCCCAAAGCACAATGAATAAAACTAGATGTTTATATTGGTCAGTCAAGGTATGTCTTAAATCTTCTTGTTATCTCACAGTAGATATAAAATAGAACATAAAATGGATTTGTGATGTACATGCCTTCTACTACTGAAACAGTTCTGAATTTTAAAATATAATTTTACCTTAGAAAGAAGATTATTAAAACACACACACACACGTATCTGCATGCCTCTGTCTTCTTGCAACATAGTCATGTACAGATCTGTATTGCTGATAGCCAAGTAGTGACATGGGTTTCAGTGCTTTACGCACATAGGGGTCCCCAGGCATAAGGAATAGGGGATTTAATCATAAATTAGAACAGTATGAATTCAGACTCTTTCCCTTTTATCCATAGCTGATAGAAAAAAATGCTCTGTAGAAGACATTTGCATCCTTCCATTTGAAAATAATGTATGCCTATGCAAAAGAATAGCATCCATCTCCATTGCAAAATGTGGTGAAATGCAGATTTCCAAGGATAACTCAGTTTCAGTTCATGTATTGGTCTGAGTTAGGAGCAAAATTAGGAATGGTGGCAATAAATCTGAATCAAATAAATGTCTCCCTCATCTCTATTTATTTTTAAATATGGTGGAGAATGGGGATTCACTTTCTATTTAGAGCCTGTACCCTCTTACAAAATAGTTACACTGACAATGGAGATGAGGGTGAAAGCTAGACGAGAAAGCTGTCATCAGGGAGAGAAAAACAATAGCAGCAACAGCAATGGACAAAGGAAGCTAATAGTTTTAAGACATCTATTCTTTGAAAGTCTGGCTTTGTGGGTTGAGGTGGAAGGATTCACAGAGCCCAGGCAGCTTGGGAGGAGCAGTCTAAACGTTTTTGCTTGTACCTTTTACTATAATATGCTAAAGACAAGATGCACCTATTCACCCTCTAAGAAATATAACTTCTATGTAGACTCTGGGAAGAAAGCTGTATCCTTCAGGCCAACAGTTCTAGCAACATGCATAAACAACCTTTCACTACATCATGTTAAAGATGAAAAATAGAAGCAAGGATTTTACAGGCAGAAGGGTACACAAATAAGGGCTAACAATTCTGAGTTGTATGCAATCCTTTTTTTTTTTTTTTGGATGCAGCCAAAAATGTAACAAAGGCAGTGGATCATTTGTGCTATCTTTCATCTATTAAGTTTAATTATGTAATTAAAACTATAATTACTATTAATTTCATATCTATAATTGTATGGGTGATTAGAATAATGGTTGGCATTTTGTGTTATCAGTTTGAATACTACCATTTCTTTTTGCCCTAGTTTGAGAAAATTTAACACTGGTGCATGTTTGTTTGTCTGGGATTCTTACACCTCATGTTGTGGTTTTGCTGCATGGTGAACCAATGTAATAACAATGTAGTTCATTGATCGTTACAACATTGCTCAATTTAGCTTTTTCAGAACTCAGGAGCTTGAAGTTAGAAAACTTCTAGCTACGTTTGGAAACTACCCTAGTGAATATCATAGGCTTGTGTATGCTCAAAGTGTTTCTGTAACAGAATAGAATATATATATGTGACAGCAAGAAACACTTTGCAATGGAAAAATATACACTGAAGGGAGTCAAGATAATCAACATAAGTGTTCCTTTTGCTCCTGCTGAGAGACACTGCAGGACAAAGATCATCTTTCTTTAGAAACTCCTACATTTACAAGAATAAAAATCCATTTTCAGAAAGATATAATACATACAAAACAATATGTTCATTTGCAAAATAATAATAGTTAAAATGTATGCAGTTAAAAAATGTGCAAACAAAGTGGACTGGATGGCCCTTGCGGTCTCTTCTGGCTATATAATTCTGTGGTTTTCTATGGTTCTATTATATTTTAGTCAATGAGAAAAATGTGTACATTCAGAAAAATTATGAGTACGGTCAGCCCTTCATATGCACAGATGTTTTATCCACAGATTCAAGCATCCACGGTTTGAATATATATATATATATATATTCAAGGTTTCCATAAAGCAAACCTTGATTTTGCCATTTTATTTTACTATGCCTTTGCATTTAGAGTGATTTCAACATCCACGGATTTGGGTGTCCATGGGGCAGGGTCCTGCAACCAAACTCCAGTGATACTGAGGGCCCACTGTCCAACAAAAAGTTCATTAGGAAAATGGCATACATCATAATCAAGTCTGATGGTTTTCCACATCCCTGTACCTATAACTGGCAAATATTACAAATACTCTATAGACTCAGCATGATGCAGTAGCTTGAATACTGAACTAGCACTCTAGAATACAGAGTATGACACACACACACAAACACACACGGAAATCCACTACACAACCTTGAGTAAGTCACACTGTCTTAATCTCAGAGGAAGGCAATCAGAAAACATCCTCTAAATAAATCTTTCCAAGAAAACCCACAGCAGGATGACTATAAGCCAGAGTCAATATGAAGGTGCATAACAAAAATGGCAATAAGTAAAACTTTGATGTCAATGTTAGGAATTTGGCCTTTTCCACATGCCTGGTAAACACACCAATACTTTTTTTGTCTACTACTTTTAAGACAACAAATTCCAGGTCCAGAGTGTAATCAAGATTTCCTGGACAGCATCGAGATTTCCTGGACAACATATTATCCCTTTTGATCTCCATTTCTATGGCTCAAATTCTCATCTTACTAGCAAGGTTCAAAAGTTGTTCAGCTTGTTAGATACCATGTGGGGGGTTTCCAACATTAGTGGGGGGCATAGGGATGACGTGTGGGTATCTGAGCACCCACACGTCTTAGCAAGGAAGTGGAGTCGTAAGGGTTGCTCCGTTTGGTTTTTGCGGTAATGCTGCGCAGCAAAAAGGGGCGGCGTTTAAACGCCAGTCTGTACCACCGCTTAGATTGGTTAAGAGAAGGTTTTTTAGATTCCACAAGTCAGAAACTGTTTGAAGGCATGCAACAGGATTGACAAAAGCTATCTTTCTCATCTCTGACTTTGAGAAACAACTTTGATTGAGTATAGACTAATCTGTTGGTTTCTACTGAAATCTTTTACTATCTTTTAAATATGGAAATAATTGTTTTTGCTGCAAAATCAGCTTGACCGTCTGCCTCATTTTTACTTGGAGTCATTTTGGTTAATTGTCAATTTTAAAAAACTTTAGCCTTTAAGGTCCTGCAGAGAGTTAGGGGCTATGCACGCTGGCCATAAAGGCTGGCCTGGGAGTGGAGTTGGGGTGTGGCATCCACACAATGCATGCCCCAACTCCGCACCCAGGATGGCATGACACCATGCACCACTCCACGCAGCATGTGGCATCATGGTTCTCCTCTGCCACTGCATCCACATGACACAGTGCCAAAGGAGCACCTTAAAGCCACAGTGCCATGGCTATCATGCCCTTTCAAGAATGGGACTGCGGTGTGTGGTTGCCATGACCCCAATCTGGCACAGATGGAGGTGGTTGCAGGCCACCCCTTAGGGGTAGTCTGCACAACCTCTTAGTGCCTGGTGAGCTTCCACCACCACCCCTTGACCAGTAAAACCAGTGCACTGCTTTTAACAGGTCCCCCTATGGGGGAATGTGAGGTGCCAGGGAGACTGAAGAATGATTGAAAGTTGAATGATATCAACAAAGAAGAGTAAAATACACTAGCCTCATGCTGTAAAGTGCTCTCGGGATGATTTAGAAGAACTGATGCCAATTTGGGGGTGGAGAGGTAGCATGGCAGTAATGCCACTGTTTCTGTATGTTCTCAAATCCTGGTTCAAGTATGTAAAAGTGTTCAGCTATATTACCATTCTGAGACCATAATTATATACCACTCATACATTACCTCACTCAAGAGATGTGTGGAATAAGTGAGATGACCAAAACTTTAAATATTACTTGTTTCGATTATATCTTTCAGAATCTCACAGCCAGCAATGGCCACGTTGTAGACTAATGGTTATAGTCTATCATCATCATCATCATCATCATCATCATCATCATCATCATCATCATCATCA